>NC_092362.1:20106083-20310035 GCF_030848805.1 Temnothorax longispinosus | reverse complement strand
TACCTAGGGAATAGGTTAAGTTGCCACATCATAATAACCTCTCTAATCATTTACAAGACATCCTGTGAACTCATGATTTGATCGCCGGGCGGTTTTCTCGACGAGGAAATAATTCCTCAAACGTGGAAACGATCCTCTCGTCGCAAACAATGCCCGTGACCATTTTTTTGTCAATGAATAAAAAGAGAGAGAGAGAGAAAGAGAGACACACACAGGACACAGGTTGCCCCATCTGTTGTTTCTAGGTCGTCGTGACGGACGCGGACCATGGGCAAAAACCAAGCAAAAAGGCAATGGCGGCTACCCGTTGGACGGCCAGCGAGCTCGGCTACGTGAAAAATCTCAGAAAGATGTGATCTTTCGCGTCGCGATCGACGGGCGTAAATTCGAGGTACGTGCCCCGCGACTCTCCCCCTTCGAAGGCGACAATTTTCCCGACACGGCGGCACGTCCAGGCGACGCGAGAATGGACTTTGGGCAACATGTGGATCCCGAGCGATTTGGTCGGGAAAACACGATTCGTCACGGAGAAATAAATCTCCGTTGAAGTAATCTCGATGCTCCAGCGGTGCGCGTCGCGAGTCGAACCTTTCGTCCGCGCGATCGAATTAAATGCTCGCTCGCGCCTCGATCTCTCGTGCGTCAGCCGCCACACAAGACATTAGCGTTAAACAAACGTCATGTGCTTGTCAGTAACACGCTTGTTTACGAAATTTCTTGTACACGCTTGTACTGATTTGCCGATTTCCAATGATGAAACATATGTAATATTGCATTAGAGATATAAATGATTAGAAATGGTTTGCTTTCTGACTTGTTACTATTGGCATATGATGTGTCTTGTATAAAGTTATATTCTAATATTTTAATGTAACAAAGGTTGATGAGAATGTGTATTAAATATCTGTGTAGCTGTAATATTTCTGTTTTTTTTCTCATAATATTAATTTTATAAATTTTAAACTGTTTATTCTAAATTAGTTTAAAATTTCTCTTATTTTTATAGGTGTATGGCCTGAGGGCGGGGGAGCACTGTTACCTGCAAAGGTAGAAATGGCACACGGTGTGTACAGAGGATGGCTGATAGACGAATGGACTTGTTATCGAATCGATTAGGCAACGAATGGTGGTCATTGGCAAGTCAAACAGAAAGATACGACAGCAGGCAGGAAGGAGTAAATGAGCGAGCGCACCTAAGTAATGAGCGAGACTCGGCATTATCCTATTCGCTCGGTCTCGGACTTATACGCAGCCGAGGAAATAGAGGTGCTTCTTCTAGAAGAGATACGCGATCTGGAACCACCACCTGCCATATATTCTAAACCCGAAGACATTCAAGACTTCGAGATTGGTATGTACAAGGTTTCAACTAAATGTTTGTTATTTAATATAATTTACATATGGAATCTTGTTTACAAAATTAAAACGCTGGACTATGTCAATAAATGCTTCACAGTTGTTTTCTATAATATTGAAATAACATTAAAACTCTAGCTGCCTTGCCTCACTTGTTTTATTTACTTGAAAATTATGCCTACCTAACTGCATATACGAATGTATACATGGTTTTGATATTGTATCAATAGCAGGCAGTAGGACAGGGGGGCGAATCAGCTCCCAATCGTCAGAGCTGGATTCGCCAGGGGTGCATTCGACAGTCCATTCTTGGGATTCGCATGCTAATTATCATGGTCACTATGGTAATAGTGATCATAGACCTGGCTCATCGAACGCCATGCCTTGGTCTCGCGCAAGCCACGTCGTTATTTACTGTGACATACAAGGACATCTTAAAACGCCTACGGGTGTTGTTAGACTTTTATTACTTGTGAGTGTAAAATCACTTTTATGTAGAAAATATTTGATGTATGACAAACTCAAAGTTTGTGCCACTAAAGTTTATAGATACATTAATGAGCGCATTTCGTAGATATCCTCTGCAGCTTGTTTGGCAACTTTATGCAGTTCTGGCACTGCCAAGGTCAGCATTTTTATGCTGCCTTTAGCAGATCGTTTACGATTCATGATCTTTGTAGCTGTTTTCTGTTTCTTGGTCACTGCAGCCCTTCTCTTCCTTGATATTTCGCATGTCATTTACATCCTTCCTTTAAATTGGGCTAAGCTGGTAAGTAATATTTTGTTATAACACATGTATGTTTCAGAAATTATTTGTGTAATTATTTAGATATGACTAGATATAGTTGATCCTGTTACGTGTAAGAGTTTATTTTTTTTTTCTAGAATGCTATAGTATTCACTGGCATAGGCTTGTCATATGCTGCGAGTAGCGCATTAATAGCATGTACAATATGGGAATACCACAGTGGAGGTTGGGTACCAAAACGCACACGTTCTCAACTGACTGCTGCGGCAGTAGTGGGACTTTTCTGTGCTCTCTTAGCGTTTTTACTGTCCTGGATACATTGTCGTAATGGATCAAGTTGTAAAGGTCAAGATTCTCGTAGTCATACCCCGACGCAACTTTACAAACCCGTTGACAATTCTTCTTCCTCTGGGGTAAATAATCTGTTTGTTTTATGGCGCAAGTGTCAGCTATTAATCACGGTGTAAACATAATCTAAAATGCAGGTAACTTTGAAGGAACGTAGTCCTAAGAGACCGGCTTCGTGGGCCGTGAAAAATCAGCAATCGAAGAAACGCAACGCGGACAGTGACACGAACACTAGTAACGGTGGCCATCGCGGTAGCAATCACGAGAAATTTAAACAAGGCGCCAATAGAAAGGACCACTGGGCTACAGCCAAGCAACATATTTTAGAAACACACGCGAATAACGAAGATACTCAACGGGAGGATACTGAGATTGAGAGGAGACGGAGAAGACGAAGAAAAGAGGGTGACAGTAGTTCAACTGGTGACGGAAACGCGCCAGGTAGTAGTAAAGTCGATGCCAGCCGTGTTACTGCTGAGGAAGCCAAGACTAGGCGAGTGCCGCGAAAGTTACCTCTACAGTCTGCAGTGGAGCAATCTCAGCCGTGGTCCGACGCCGAACGTAGGAATAGTGGTACTACGCAAATTAAAAGTAAAGCTAGGCGAACGCCAGTGAACAATGACGCACAGAATTGTTGTGAAATGAACGAGGCTAGATCGATTAATCGAGTGACTCGAAACGGCCTCCGAAACTGGGAGGCGGATTGTACGTCTAGCAACGGTATAGAAGAAACTACTGATACGAATGTGGTTCGTAACGCCATGTGGCCCGGACAGTGGCGTCCACCACCAGATGATGTTCAACCTTGTTCTAGCAAAACTATCGATCCTTACAGCTTTGCCTGAACCTGAACGTTTTGTGAAATACGAAGCACACACACTTTAGGTAAAAAATAAACTTGTTCCACCGAGCAGTTTCTGTGAACAGTTTGTGACATAACGAAATTTTTTACAAACTAAGTACATCTATATACTTCACGTTGAACATTTTTCTTTTATTAAATTGCAACAGTAATTGGTACCTATTATCTAATTGAAATTTCATATCTCTTGTTTGCATACGGTCGTCTGATTTTAACACATTCGGTATTCTGTTCGGTATTAAATAATGCATAGTGACTAAAATAATAACTATATTTTGGTTTTATATGTTGTATCTGTGTTTTCAACTGTGTTTGAAGTTTGATGTGATTTGAGATGTTAACGTAAAATATATAGATTACTATATTTCGTATATATGTAACAGGTGAAATAGATCGTAGCCCGGACTCATCAAGTTCGTCGCTATCGAATTTTGCAGGACAAAATTGTGTCCAAAGATTTAAAATCTTGTATAAAATTATTGCTGCCTTGTACATTTTGCTGCCAAGAGAATAGGTTCTCTTTAGTTGTTCGGGTCCTGACGTTTTGCATCACACAAAACCAGACTGCCCAACTTTGATAAGCAAATAATGCCACTTCATTCCAATCGTGTACCAAATAATAAATCTAAAGTAAGTTTTAATGGGATTTTGTAAGTATAAGACCACTATATAGCACGTAACACTAATATATATTTGACTAATTATTTCTATCATATTTTGATGCCAACATATTTTGAGCTCCATGCATACTTGAAAAAGCATTTAGTACATGCAAGGAGAAATCGCCTATAGTTTAAGATGAAAGTGTATATATTAAACCTTGAAAGGATTATATACGTACATATAGTAAAATGCAGCTAGACCGATCTTTCTATCAATCCTACATACAAAGAACGGCAGTTGCAATTGCAAATCGCGACTGTAATTTGTCTATTTTTAAATTTATCTGCAATTGCCAATTTTTGAAACACAAGTATAAGATTTTTTTAATTAAATTGATAATATAATTAAACATATTGGTTATTTAAAAATGCTTAAAAAACTATGTTATGATTAGTGCAGGGGAAAATTTAAGTTGAAGTTATAAATACTTGAAAACGATGCTTTTAATAAAACTTTTAATAAATAAAAAGATTGTAGGTACGCAAAATTAGAATAACTTTCTACATTTCTCAATTAGATTTTATTTTATTTCAAGTTTTAATTAAGCTATGATCGAAAGCTTGTTAATAACCAGCAACATAATATTAAAATCATATTTTATTTTGCAATGACAATACCTTTAAACGTATACTTCACACAATGGCCTTATAGAATTTTAAATTTTTATTAAAGCACGTTTTGAGGAAAATGCTAAAAGTAATTCCATATAGGGAGAATTTTTTATTGACTCATAATAAAATTATAAGACTTAATCAGTATTCTTTGCATTGGAAGATCGGTTTGGCATTAGTTCCCGTATGAACAGAATAGTATGCGTGGAACAATTATTCATTGTATTATTCCAATTAGCTCACACTCTGAAATGTGCTCATTATATTACAACAGTATCATTCTTGCACAAGGACGGATTTACTAATCACTTAAATCACACAAGTTTTCTTTGAATTATAATATACCCAAATTAAATAATACTAATTTCAAGAAATATAATGTTGATAATTAGTTATTTTCTATCAAGTCTTAGTTAAATATTTTCACATACATCAATATAGAAACTAATAGGTTTTTGCTGATTGAGTTAAGTATTAAAAGAGAATAATCCGTCCCTGTTCCTGTACGCATCATTTACAAGTATCTTACGTAGTTTTAAAATTATTAAACGAACAGTATTATTTTATTGTGTTAATTATATTAATCTTTTACTTTAACGAGAAAGTCTAGTCAACTCTAGTCAAGCACTTTTTTGTACAATTATATCTTCTTAATAATCCATCAAATTTAAGAGCAAAGTATTTTTTAGTACATACATATCGTGTTAGAAGTACAATTCATCTTAGAAGAAAACTGTTGAGCGCTTGTTTCCTGATTGATAATTCCATTGAATTTCTTAATATATAATAGCATCACATAGTCTTTAGAATTCCTCTGATATCTCGTTTCTTTTTCGTTTAATGTATCACGACCATTATACGATCGAATAAATATAAACATGTTAGCTAATCTTGAGTAAGACAACTATTTTGTCTGGCAACAGCTATTTTGTCTTTTGATACGATGCCGCGAGTATAAACACAAAATAAAATACACATTTATCGAACTTTAATGCGTCGACCTTAAATCAATTAATAGTGTAAGAGAAATGCGTGTTCATATAGATTCATAAAGAGAAAATAGCATATAATACAGCAGCTTCGTTGTGGCAAATATCGATGGTGTTATAACTCGTTTTGTTGGATATAAGAAATAATGTGTAACTCTTCTGTATATGATTCATTCTTGGTACGCTGAGAATTGAAAGAGTGATTATCGCGAAATAAATAATGCTATGTTAAGAGTAACTGATCGAATAAAATGTCACTTGGCGTAATAAGGCAATTAGCCTTGAACTAAATCAAAGTGTACAAACACTGCCAGAGGAAATATAATGCTCTTTGAATGTAATGTAACACCGATTCTCTTAATGACTTTACATCCAAGGCTTGTAATTTTATGATCTGTAAGTCGAATATGCGCATATAGCTTCATATCATTTTATTTCACATTCCATATTGTTATTTGTAATAATAATAGATTTTTAAATGCTATAATTCTCAAATTTTTTAGGAAGAATTAAAAAATATGATTTGTCAAATAATATTATGAGATAAGGAACAGCTAATGGATTAAAGTCATTATTATTATTACAATAAAGATTAAACTATCACTTGACTACTTCGATATTCGCGACTATCATTTGCTTCAACGAAGTTAATATAATAAATAGCAGTATGTTTGTGATACATGAAAAGCACTGTTTCCTTAGAATTTGTATGACTAAATTATCATTCAGGCAATAAATTTCGATTACGATTAATAGACGCAGATTTCTTTATATGTTAAACTCGATTGACAATGATCTGTAGTGATAGCATGACAATCCAAATCTATATATGACCTGAGTCCTTTAAAAATCGGGCGAACTAAAAGGAATTGATAGGAAAAATCATTGTAGTTAAAACAAGTATATTAATGAATATTTTATTAATTAAAAAAATGTATTTATATTATCGATATCGAAAATTAGAAATTTAATTTCACATAATAAATTCCTGTCAATTCGTTTTAATTCTTCTAACTGAATAATTTAACTGGCCTAATTCCTTATTCGCTAAATGATAGACACACATGTAACGCGTTACATGGCCCAAATACGAAGTGTTCGTCTCATTTGAATATTTCTCATGTGTTTTAATATTTATGTGAATGTATTCGAGTATTGATATATATACCTATATAGTGTCATTGTATTTATATTTAGTTACATGTGAATGAATAATGTGATGCTGCCAATAATTATAGTGAACATCAAATTGTAGCGACGTATTATAGGATTGTTAGGCGAATCGTGAGTCGAATGTCTTTGCAGAAAGTCTGAAAATGAATACGAGTAAATAAAACGGCTGGACAGATTATCAAGTATGACGTAGATATCATGCGACATAGCATCTTGGCGATTTGTCGAGCTGATAGCGAATGATCTGGACAATAAATGATTCATGAGTCACGTAACACCTAAGTTATAGCATTATCACGTATTCTTTTAAATGTTATTTTGTACATCTAGGGGTAAATGAACAGCGAGTATTATACACTATTGACTGTGCGGAGTTGTGCGTGTGATTGTGTATGTTACTTAACAATATATCACAAGTCTAGTCAGAGTGAACCTTGTATAATATTACTTGGACAGAACAATGTGTACATTTGTTAGTAAATGCGTTAAACGCGCAGTTTGATTGGCGACAGCTAATTGTAACATTATATTCTGCGTATATGCCATTGAAGAACCATTGTCACGCAAACGTCCGAAATACAAACGGAATTATCAAAATCGTTGCGCGATCTGTTAAACGCCTTATAAGGAACCAAATGTCTAACAAGAATAGTATGTATAAATCGTTATATGTGATAACGATTTTTCCATAGTTAATGCAAAATAATTATTTTCAACGCGAAGGCAAAGCTAATGCAAAAGATAAACATTTAGAATAAAATTCAGCTTATCGAGCTTCTATACATAATGTCAATCTACAATTACGTGAATTTTCAACATTTTTATCGCTACTGTTATATTATCGTTACCGTCAATTCTGCAAAGTATCAAAAAATCTCGCGTAGAAATTAAAGAAGAATAATATTATTTGCGTGTGCAACTTCAATGGAACTTCTCATCGAACTAATGTAGGGGAATCGCTCAATTGTTGGAATTATTGCGTTCAGTTTCCTTCAATTTTCCAACTATTTCTTCCAAGTTTTTACGACGTACGCAATACTTAGTTCCATCGCTTCCGCTTAGCATAGAGGAATAAGGATACATATGTTCGACATAGCGATGAATCCAGCTGCTTGAAGAATGAAGAAGCCGAGAAAATATCACATAAAAATGACTCCAGTGTTGAACATAAAAATCATATTTCCGATATATACTTCAGTTGTTGAACACATGAACAGCTTACCTTTGATTTCGGGCGGGCAGAGGCGAAGTCTGTAACGATATGCGGTAAGTAAACGTGTTCCAGAATAATCTTACGTCTCTATATCTTCTTACCTGCCGTTGAAGTCTTAACTGCTTCAGTAATAAATATTTACAGACGGATCTCGTCCAACTGTACTGATTACAGTATACGTTCGATAATCCGGATAGATCCGCCGGACACGTCGAAAATTGTGGTCTCGCCGTCGAATGACGCTGTTGGTGAAGCAGGTGTTGCTGCTGGCACATGTAATTCGAATAATACGGATCATCATAGGCTGTTAAATGACCCGAGGAAGACGCTAAAGAATTCGATATTGCAACTGTAATAAAATTTAAGTAATCAATATTTGACACTTTTTATGCCTAATTAATCATTATGATTTATTATGTTCCACACAAAGTACACTACAAAACAGGTCTGAGGATTATTTAACAGAATATGTTACCTTTCGCTCTCTGAACACTCAACAACGTGTCATAATATTGTTTCTTGTATGCAGCTAGTTGAAACATTGAGCGAGCTTGAAAATTGTTATCTGAATTTACATTATCTGATTTTGATTCTATCATTTCGCATCTGTATTAAAAATCGTTTTATTATTATATTAGCATTGTGTACGATTAAAATATTCAATAGAATAAACACACATTTACCCATGTCCTGATTCTTGCATATTTTTTTCTTTGCATTCGAATGTAGTCGCTTTCTTTTCTGTATCGTGATCTAAATTATTTTGTTGTAATTGCAGTTCAGTTACTTTATTAAATTCATGAGAGTTGCATTTCTTTTGCAATCCATTATCATGAGTATTAACTTTTTGTCTTGTCCTTCCAGCTAATTTTTTCTGATCTTTTTCTGTGTTAATTTTTGTATTTTGCTGTTTTAAAAGTAAACAGCTGTTGCTATCGCTATTTGAGACATTAGATGTAAAATCTTGTTCTAAAACTTTTGATGGTGTTCCAGATTTTAGTTCTTTTGATGTGAAATGTACCATATTCAAGGAGCCCACCTGTGGATGCGACCTGATGCGTGGAAAGGCCGATAATTCTGTATATATTAAAAATTACTTTTATAAATTTGTACGTTAACTATAATTAATATATATATATTAAATAAATCGATAAAATGCATAATATTACCGATGAAAATTCCTTCTTGCGCTCGTTTTAAAAAATTGTTTAGGCTCGTTTTAAGTCTATCACGTGCTGTTGGTAAGAAATCGTCTGCCTGTAGAATTTAATTAATTTAATTTTACTTCTAGAAATACTTTAACTTAAACTAAAATTCGTCTTGTCTAATACATTTATGATAATGTCCTGATCTTCGTCGCAACACACATCCATTTTATGTATATCATTTTTAATTGTCTGCTTCATTGTTGCATCTTGTCCAACATCGATTATTGTATGTGAAATACCAGACTTTTTATCTTTATTAAATGCATCTTCGTATTTAACGTCATTAAATTGTTGAGGAATTTTATTTTGCCACAAATTTATCTCAGTTTTATTACACATTTTTGTAGAGCGTGTATCCTAAAATTTATTAATGCCTTGTAAGTTACATTAGAGTTTATTTCACTCATCTTTATTTATTTATTTATCTCTTTTTATGCACAGACCTGATATCCCGTCTGAGACGAGTGACAAAGGTGTGATTCACCAATCGTATTATACATATTAATTCTAGCAGGTACACAATATTTCTTATTAAGCAGATATTGTCGATAAGACGATACTTGATGTTTATTATTTCTCTCCTGCCAATTCTTTGGATTATCGTTTAAATGATGACTCGATGAATCCGCCTGTTGATTAATATATAATATAGAATTTTAACTAATAGCTATAATTTCTAAGTAAAAAATCACATATGTTATATAAATAAATTACATTTTTTACATGACTGGGAATCATAGAAATTTCGCTCTCGGAAAAACCTCGAAAAGGAAAAGCTTCGGAAAGAGGCGACTTAAAATTCAACGCATTTTTATCGTTTAAAGAACTTTGCTTTGGTGATGAAACACTATCCATTATTCTGTCCACGTTTTTAGTATCAAATATATTTTGAAACGTATTGCTGCTGATGTAATAGTATGAGGTATAAAATTATATAATAATAAAAATGTACCACAAAAAGAGCTTACTTTTCCTGCAGATTGAGTTTAATAAAACCTGTGGTTGTACGAAACACTTCTTTAATTGTGTGATCTGGTATATTGTTTGGAGAAGGTATCATTGAAAGCAGTAACTGCTTTTTTTGGAAACCACAATCTTCGAGTATACCTTTGACTTTTCTTAGCACACGTTCATATGCTTTAATACCATCTTTTGGTTGATACATGTGCAGTAATTGCATGATTATTTTCGAAAGATTGTCTCCTTCACAATCGTGTTGTATGGCTGAATATAACGATGAAAGATCTATTGCTGATGCAATGGTATCAGTGTCATTTGTACTCTCTAGTTAAGGAATATATATTTTTAATTAATTTCTTCATTAAAACTAAAAATTAATCTCTTACATTTTATAATAATTTTGTTATGTTTTAATATATCTTTAAAAGAATAAAATCTAATTCTATATATTTATTAAATAGCTAATTATTTCTGTTTATAGAACTGTAAAATATTATTTGACCAAAATAAATATAATCATATAAATACATATGATATAATAAATGGAATTGACAACCACAATCTATATAGCTATTATTTTTAATTCTAGATAGCTATATTAAAGTATATTACTCACGCTGCTCAAAATTGTCCATACTCATGATAATATAAAGGACTTATGTTGCAAAGAGAGTGACAAATTATTCACGACCTTAGGTATCCTACTAAATTCGATGAGTCAAAATAAAGTATTCGTGAAATAATTGAAGTATTTCCATTATTGAAAACAGATGACGAATGCAATATACACGACTCATTTGTAAAACGATAAAAATCCGATTGCATCCATAGAATGCGCTACTTATATACATAGTGTACAAAAAAAACGTGTGACTCAATAAGTTGGAAAGGAAAAAATTAATCTATAATATAGCCGCAGTTTTTTTTTAAGTAAACGCAGTTCTCTCATTTTTAGACTTTTATTCTCCTTTAAAGAAAGCATGCATTTTATCTCCACTGTTTAAAATAGACATACTTACACTCTTCAAAAGGAAATCGCATTTCTCCAAGAGGAAATTACCATCGGCTAATTAAAATACACAACTGCAAGTTCTACATGTGGCGAGTGGATTATTTTAATGAGGCTCCGTTGCGGAACTCGGACCGCAGCATTCTCCGTGCGGATAATCCTAGAGACTTTGCAAGGATTATTGATCAATGATTATTATAAAAGGGAGTTCACACAGCATAGACCACGTTACTTAGTACAATGCCCCGACAGAAAGCACTTTTACTTTCTACCTGCCTGTTGGCATTCGTTGCCAGTTTAACTCTGGCACTTCCACCCGGAGCACCATGGACAAACTTTGTATCCAAACCTGGTAATGTATTCTTTTTATTATTCTGTTATATTTAAAAAGAATTTTGCTAAGTATTCATTCAGAAAAATTAGATTTCTTCGAGATATCTCTCCTAAATCTAAATTCAAATAATTTGAAATGTCAAATGTAAAATAGAAAACTAAATTGTAAATAATAATAAGAACTTATATTTGTTAATTATTTTCTATTTCAAAAATTTAAGATTACGAAACAGGTATAAAAAAATAAAAATTTAATGATTTTAAATCCAATTTTATATACAAAGATTTCTTGTTAATTATTTTTAATTTATTAATGTCTTATTATGTAAAAGATACGATTAGATCTCGTACCAATCATTATTTTGGAATTCGTAGTTTATTCGCGAGCTCTCGGACCTCCAGGAGGAATAGACACGATATCCGTACCCTATATGCCAAAATCTCCGTTCATGCCAAAGTTCGTCGACCCGAAGGCATTTATTTCTAAAAAAACAGATATGCTGAGTAATTTGTTCGGCGGTTTAGGACCAGTTGCGTATAACATGGCAGATACCAAGCCGATCATACCATATGGCGCAAGTGGACCGTCTCTAGATAACGCTGATAGTGCAAATGCATTATTTAATAAACGAGACATACTACAAGATGGTAAAGGAAAAATGATCGACAGTAGCGGTATGTATAAACGCGGTATGTTTGGTCCGTTTGCCCCAAAGTTTGGCCCAATGGGTTCGATGGGTCCGATGAGTCCAATGGGTCCAAAATTCGGACCTATCACGCCGTTTTCATCGCCAGAAATGCTGCCCGATTTTATGGATAAAGCATCTTTCTCACGTAGAAGAAGAAGCATAGAAACGCCTTCTTCTGCAGACAGCATTAATACTATTCCAGGCTCATCATCTTATCCAAAGATAGTAGAAAGTATGTCGGCAACCAAACCAGCCGCTGATGTACCAAAGGAATACTTGCCAGGAATGTTCGGACCTTTCGGGCCAGGTGGACCTTTTGGACCAGGCGGGCCTTTTGCACCAAATTTCGGACCAAGTAGTTCTTTCGGGCCAGTGGTGGACCCGAGCGCAATCATCTCGAAGAAATCAGAATTTCTGGATACGCTCTTCAAAAATCTTGCCACTAGCACTCCGGCAACGACAACCGAAGTACCTGCGCCGAAAAGCACTATTGTACCACCCAGCTTCTGGATACCATCTTCCGTAATTCCTGGCCCAACCGAGTATACCCAGAAGGTGTCGGATTTTCTGGACAAATTATTCGACAGTATAAATGTAACCGCGTCAGAAGCAAGCGATGGTTCGGACACAAAAAGCGATTTTATGAGGTCTTTAAAACCTGACGACATTTCACCGGACAAAATCACAAGATCCTTGGATGATGCGTCGTCCATCGCAGCCGCTAAAGATGCAATCGTTGATACAATACTATCGGAGCTTGGTGATTTAAAAGGCGATATGTTGGCGACTTTGAATGATCTAATCGCGTACGAGAAGGCTTCGGCAGCTGCCGCCGCTCCGAAGAAGTCTTTTAAACCTTTCTCTAGCATATTTCCCTTTGCGAAACCGACAATAGATCCAACGCTTCCATTTCAGCAGAGAATGACTGTACTCAGTCAAGTATTCGATATGCTGACGGACTTGCAAAGGAACATCAGCGTGGTCGCGAAAAGTGCAATAGCAACTAATGCTAGTACTCCGAATAATCCGGAATTGCCGAAGGTCCCATTAGCTAACGCTGCAGTTGCCGCTTCACCGATTAACAGCACTCTCTTGAACGCCATTCTGAAGAAAATATCCGCTATGGAAATTGCAACTCAGGCTCCCTATTCGGCTTCTTATCCAGCTTCTTATCCAGCAAGTCCCGTCAAAGAAAATTCTATAATGAGCAGAGCTTTGCCCAAAGGACCAACATCTTTCTGGGTGTCTTATCCGGAGAATTCGGCGCCCGCTGTAAAACGACAAGTAGACGATGATTTGCTACCATACTACGGATATGAAAACGATAATGATCAGCGTGATCATAGACAATACACGAGAGGCGTACAAATGCAGATGCATCAAGGCTATCAGAGTCTACCTGCAGGTTCGGTGGAATCTGTACAAGCAGGAGGAGGTTCTACACCTGGGCATCAAGGAGGAGGAATCAAGTTGCTGGTAAGTGAGATTTTATTTTAAAAGACGAATAATTTTAGTAATAATTAACTGAAACATCAAGAGAAAGGAAATTTGAGTCGTTAATTATAAAAGTATGTACAGCTTTCATACACAGTATTTTTCATTAAAATTTTTAATAATTCGTATATGTTGCAGTTTAATATAATAATTCATAATAAAAATTATCTTGGAACGAAGAAAAAGATTTAGAAAATTCTGCAAATTATAATTACAGTTCTAAAATTCCATAAATAATTTGTAGTGATATTCAGTAATTGTTATGTTAATAGCACAATATAATTAATCAATTTATATCATTCTCTTCTTAATGGTTCAGTTATTATTATTATATAATGATTATATGTTATTATTATCTTGGACTAATATTTTGTTATTGTTAACGCCGACGGTTTGCATTTACTTCCTTTTTTTAATCTATGAATGTGACAATGTTTATAAAATGTATAGAAATCTCTCTCCAAACCAGTAGTATAAAAAAAGAAATATGTTTGTATCAGAGACGATTCCTAATGTGCTTCACCATTCCTTAAATCTATCCTTAAAAACTCTATGTGCATCTATTTACTTATTTGACTTCACCAATAAAATAAAATTAAATATTATAAACAACAAAACAGTAAATTAGTCATTCGATAATTTAATGAAAAGCAATGTGCATATATACAATTTTATGTAGTAACATATAACGCGCTATAATACCTTGGAAGCCTATGTACAAAATTATTGCATTCGAAACGAAGAACAGAAAGTTATGTAATTACCTAACATTTTTCGCCGAAGATCTCTTTGTTCTCTATTTAATCGAGTAACACCCGCACGAAACTATAAAATATAATAATCTGATTTTTTTCAGATTCAAATGCCTAAATTGCCTAACTCTCAAGCTCCAGGCTTTCAAAGTATTAATTACAATTAAGTACGTGCAAAATGTCTCTGAATTATGAATATCGCGGGCATCTGTTCGTCTGTCGCAGGGACCTAACGCTTACGGAAACTCGAACAAATGGGCTGACTGGATGCAGTATCATGAGAATGATTATCAAGATCGTAGGCAGCATCATAACCACCATTAGGCCACTCGCCAGCAGGAGTATTTCTTTCACTCTATATTACAATCACAATTAGTCTTCAATATAAGAAATCTTTTAAAAATATTATAAAACGTGTAAGTGAACGTGTACGATATTAATCGACTATTTCCAATAAAATATATTTGGCGAAAGAAGATAAAAAGGAAACGGCAATGTTACAGAATTATTTAAAATTATCCGCGATACATAATCGAGATATATGTAGTACAAAGAATGAATCTAAAATGCCGGATTTATTGTACCGTTCGTTTTTTCATCAACCACAATACACAGTACTTTTTCTATGTATATGTACCGAAGGATATGGAAGGTGAATGCTCTTTTTGACAATATTTAATCTATTCTCTACGTAATCATATTCTAATAATAGCAGTAATACGCTGATGTGCCCATCAGTCGCGCAGACAGACCGCGACACACGGACGCAATCCTGCATCAAGTGCGTTGCTTTGTTCGTCAATCAGCAATGCATTGCACGCAGGGTAGTGTTAGTGTGTTAGGAAGCATCACAGTTTGGTTACGCGACATAGCGTTCTATAAGAGTGTGTAGGTACATTATTGACTAACATTAATATCAACTCGAAGAAGTGGAGAGACAAGAAGTTTCTTTACTTCGGTACGAAAAATGTTATTTATAATACTTGCTAGATATACCTGATTTCGTTTTTACCCTTGTTACACTTTCATACAAAATTGTGGAAATACTGGCAGTATCGGTAAGTATAGACTTGTATGTTGCCCGTTCTTAATAATTCGAATTACTAGAGATACGATCTATATATTCGTAAGTAACGAGCCACTTTCGGATTCGTCGCAAAAGCGAAGTATTCTTAACGACTTTGGTACTTTGCTATCGATTGTACTATACTCCCTTAAGGATGAGTCACTATCATCTGCTTTTAGTGACTCTAGTGATAAGATATTCCATTTGTTGATCAATACGAAATACCATGTAAAACGATGCTAGTATACTACCCAATGTTACCAGGAATCCTAATCCCTCGAATATTAGCTTTGGCGCGAATATTTTCCAAACCATTAAATGCCGACAGTGTATAGTCGCCGCGAGCATGCTGCCGAAAGTCTAGAAAATAAATAACGACGATACATATATATTTGGGTAAATTCATGTTAGAGAAGAAACGATTTAAATGTTGTACATCTCACGCAACATACCCGAATTCCGTGAAGCATCGTGTATTTCCCCGCAATCGCGAAAATTGCAGCGTGAAAAGCAGAATCTTGTTCGAACAGGAGAAGTTCGCCCCTCTTTATATCATCGAAAAACTTGGCCTTGAGAAACTTCGGGAATATCCGATGCAATGTAAATGGCACGACCACTAATAGTGGTAACGTTGCACCCAGTATAATATGCGATCCAAATGTATTAATACCTGAAAATCGTTTCGTCAGAAAATTATAACCAGTAGAGATTTTAACTCGGCGATATTAATATACTCACCGATTAAAATTGCCGACACTAAGTTTCCATAAAAGTGACCGCCAGTTCCTACAAAGGCAGCATGCCAGTGAATGGTAGGAAACGTTGCCTGATGGCCAGTCCCATAAAAGAAATATTCAGCTAGTAAAAACCAGCAAAGTAACACAGGCATCGATACGTCAACTAGCTCAGCTGCAATAATATATAAAACATTAGAAATATTAAAAACCCAACTGTATAGATAATATAAAGATTCTTGTGTACACTTACAAATACTATTAGCATTTTTGTATCTTTCTATCGCGGACAAACCCAATACGCAAGCGCACGTTATGAACATCAAAAATGTACCAGGCGATAGAATATCTCCCAGCAATAATGCGTACAAAAGTGTGAGAAATACGCTTAACGAGATAAATGCAGCGCTGTAGGCAGTTCCGAAACCATAAATGACCGGGAGCTCATCGGTATCTATTCGTTTGCGGGAAATGGAGTCTTTTATCTTTTCGAATAGTCGAGGCACTATGTTTTCATCACGGTAGACGTCGATGGATTCCTTCTTCTTTGGCAGCAAGTATATACTAAGCGGACGATAGTAGAGGACGAGGATCGCGAGGGCGCAGAAGAAGTAAACCACATTAGGTAGCGTATTGATCTCCCAGGACAACGAGAGTTTCGGCTTGACAAACTTCGGGAACTTTTGCAGAATCCAGTAGCAACCCATGCAAACGCTTACGATAACCGGACAGTACTGTCCTATCATGACGCTGGGGGCAAAGCCCGTGAGATTTCCACAACTTTGCAACCATAATCTAACTATCACCACGTATGACGCCAGGATGACTGAAGCGAGTAGAACGGCGAGTAGCGCGCGCTCCCAGTTATTCGGCACTGTTGACCAGCCAACTTTGCCGGTTGCAAATATAGAACATTCCCGTTGTAGATGCTCCTCTCTACAACGCCAGAAATAATGCGACAGCCTCACCGAGGCACACGCTAGTAAACCGATAATTAGCACGAGTGTCCTAAAATTTGTTTTGATTGGTTTTGAAGTAAATCTTGTCTTCCTCTCGGAAGTACTATCGGGATCGTTCTTTCTCAGGTCAAATATGAGCAGGCAAACGAGCGTAACGAACAGGAACGATAAGACTTTGTCTTCTTCAACTATGTAACTGTTGGAGAAAAGCCCGCATACCGTTAGAAGAAGTATTATCCTCGCTACATAGGTCAACAGCTTGATTCGACGATGATCGTACCAGCACATCGATATGACATCCCAATTTTGAGCGATCACTATGACCAGTAGACCAACAGAAACCGCGCCAGTGACGAAAAACGTTGTATTTCTCAATTCCTCTAAAATATTTAACAGAAACAAACACGTGGTAATTGCCGCGGTAATTAAATTTGCTATGATAGCGCATTGCAAAAATGAAGATTTAAATATATCACACATACGACTCTCAGGGATACCGGTGATGAAGAGGTAGAAGAAAAACAAGGAACAAAACATCAAAAGTAAACCCTTGGAAATTAGTCCGGAATCAAATTGGACCCATACTTCCGAACACGTGTCCTTCAACAACTTAAAATAGCCTTTGGTGTCCCGAATAAAAGCTTCTAGTTTTTCAAAGCTGTCAACTTGCTTAACTCGCTCCGAGAGAAGACTGTATATATAATGCAAATGCTGCAGCTGCTCTTTCGAAAACAAGTACGTATCCGCGGAATATATCTCTATGTACTTCTTCGTTTGGGCAATGTTCTTCCACAGAGAATGCAACGGATATAATAATTGACCGGCAGCCATCTCCTCCACTCTACTTGGCAAACAATCGAGTATTACGGATCCTAAATTGGAAAAGGGAATCGGCGTGCCGAGAATCGACGCCAGGGTGGGAACGAGATCAATTTGATTTACGCTATCGTCGTCATTGATCGCAAATCCCTTCAGCAGCGGAGTCGTCGAGTAAACGAACATCGCGGCCTCCACTTCGTTGGGACTGTCACCACCGTGATCTCCTGTCTCAGTCATACCGTGATCTCCAACAACGAAAAGCATCATGTCCTTCTCGAGAGACGCTACAATCTCCTTTATAAGCGTATTCGTATCATTCAATTTCCTCGTCATTTCTGGATGCTGCGTGCCGTGTTTGTGCCCGCAGTGATCAACCCCGAGGGTGTGCGCTATCAATAGCGACCAGTCCTTCTTCTTCATCTCAAAGAAGATGCGATACTGAACGTCCTTGTCCACGCTGTCCAGATCCCAGACGTTGAACGACGGCGACGGGAACTGCCTCATAAATTTATCCGGGAATAGATTGGTCCACGTGTCGTCCCCCATGAAAACGATACCCCCGGCGGCGTTTTGGTCAATGAGATTGTCTTCCTGGATGTACTCCGAGGCGAAGTTTGAGCCCACCTCTATGAAAGTGGGTAGGGAGCCCGTTGTCAGGCCCTTTAGGCGCTGCATCGTCGTGGTGGGTGGATCAGCCATGAATCTGTACAGCCGAGAGTGCGACGGATGTTTCTGCAGTAGCTCGTGAATCACGGGCAATTTGTTGCGATGGTAGGAGGAGACGGCGGCGGTGTCGTCGTGCCACTCGGCGAACTCGTACTTCAAGGCGTCAACGATCAGGAGCACGACCCGCGCTCTGCGCTCGAGGCATACCTTGGCGGCGCGCTCCGTGTCCTGGAGAATGCCCGCCGTGTCGCAATCGCCGCTGGCCGCCGTACACCGCGCGCATTCGGCACGCTCCGGCCGGGAGACGCGATTGAGGAGGAAGCCGCTGGTGAAGACCAGCAGCCCGGCCGCCATCAGGTAGGACATCCATGCCTGAAATACCAGGTAGTTCCATAGCCGGCTCATCTTCAGCCGTCTCGAGTCAGTGTTGCTCGCGGATGTCGTTCACTGGCGGCACAACGTCAACGGGGGTACTTAACCTACGGCACGCCGGTCCGTTCTCCACCATCGTTGCATCCGGACGCGCGCGATCGGCCGCGGTATTGTTTTGGCCGCGCTAAATGCGAAAGACGTCTAATCGATAATTCATGTGTCGCGGTTCGAACGGGACCTAACCTCAAACCGCTTTCCACTACATGGAGCAGTTCACACATCACATCTCGCCGCAGGGTGCAGTCAGTGCAGTACTGCAGTGCAGGTGCACCCGGTCGCGATTTACGCATGCGCGCGCGATCGGAGCGGCCCGTGGCCCGCGGCTGAGGCTTCATGCTCCATATTCTGGCGTTTCTCACACATTCTCACATCGTTTCGACCGTTTCGAGCTTGACAGTGCCGAAGAGAAATTTCGATTAGCTTTGGTGTCCGTAATCCGTAGCACCGCTGTCGATAGCGAACGAGTGAGTTTCTCACGTTATTATCACGCGTTTACGTTCCACGACGTGCCTTCGATCGTCGCTGACGCGCGCAATAACTGGACGGACGCGTCGAATCTGGTTTCCTAACCTCTCCGGTCGGCCCCAGACGATCGTACGAGCGTTCTGTTTACCAAAGCTTTGTTAAGAAGAAAGGAAGTCTTTTTTTTCCAGTTTAGTCTATTGGCGATTTTATCTATCGTCATTAACTGTACATATACATATTTTGTGGTATACCGTTTATTCGCGCACGAGATTTCTTTGATTCATAAATATTATTTATTAGGAGTCACCATGACAGGTGGAAACACCACTGAAAAATCAGCTAATAATCCTTTGGAGCAGTTCGTGCTGCTTGCAAAAACTGCGAAAGGCGCCGCCGCCATAGAGCTCATAAGGCAAGCCGTCGAGACGCCCGGCGTACATGTCTTTGGCGAATTATTGGACATGCCGAACATTAAAGAATTAGAAAACGGACCTTACGTCCAGTATTGGAATACCTTGAATCTATTTGCATACGGCACCTATAAAGATTATCTGGAAAATAAAGAGAAAGTGTTAGAGTTAACTCCTACGCAAAAAAAGAAGCTTCAGCACCTCACAATTGTCACTCTGGCTACGAAAAACAAATGTATACCCTACTCGGTGTTGTTGGAGGAGCTCGACATAAAGAATGTCAGGGATCTAGAGGACTTGATTATCGAAGCTATATACGCCGATATAATCCATGGAAAATTAGATCAGAAAAATTCACAGCTAGAAGTGGATTATGCCGGTTTAGGACGAGACGTCCGGCCAGGTGATACCGGCGTAGTAGCAGAGACGTTAGCCGCCTGGGGCGAAGCGTGCGATACAGTTTTATCCTGTATCGAGCAGCAAATATCTAGAGCTAATATTGAAAAACAAAAAGCTACTTATCATAAAGAAAGAATACAAAGAGACGTGAGTTATATGTCCTTCTCTTTTCTTGTTTCTTTATTTGTTTTATCGTTAAAAGATTAATCATGTGTATAATAAATGTGACATTTCTTTTCTGTTGCCTTTTAGATTACTAATATAAAGAAATCCCTCGCGGCTCAAGCGGGAGGCGGAGGCATTCAAGAGGCTGATATGGCTGGTGGTAGTTCTGGCGCAGGAGGAAGCGAAGCGAGTAGAGAAGCCTTGCCGGTACTGTCAGAAAAGAAGAAGTTACAGAAAGTCAAATGTATCAAAGTCAGTGGTAAGTTTTGGAAGACATAAACTCAATAGTTTCTTGCGCAATGCATATTTTTTTTCATCGTTCATCCGTTCGTTGAGTCGAATATTATACACTTTTGAATGTGTTATAAATCGTGGCTAAATTGCGAGTATTAAAATTGAATTGGAACGTATGTATGGAAAAAATATCGAACATTCTTGTGTTTTTTTTTAGATTATGAAAGACTTTTTTTTTAGATTATGAAATGAATGATGAATGAAAAGTATTATGAATGAGAAGGGTAATATTGAAACGAATTTATTAATTATATATAAAGTATAATCCAAATGCCGAATCGAGAATCCTTTATGTATTTGAAATATTGAGTTTTTAGAGACTTTTAGAGCAAAGTAGGGAAATAATATTTTATACAAAGTGTTCTAAGTATATAGCATCGAATTGTATACATCAAATATGTAAGAGTACTCGATTTTGTGACATTTGTGGACTCGATGTTATAATAATGAATAAAATCAAGAGTACCTTTTCTTATCAAAATACATTTGTAAGATTAATTTATTGACACACACATCAATATAACAAACTTTTTTAAAAAAACCAACTTTTGAGTATATAAATTTCCACTTTAATAACTGCAAATATTTAGCGAAAAATGTAGAAAGAGCGGTAGATTTCATATTACTTTTACTGTGATTATTTTGAACATCACGATTAGTATTTGCTGTATAAGCTATTTCAGTACTGTTGTTAGCGTAAAATTTAGCAGTTATTCACGGAATTGATTGTTTATTTATTTACATTGAAAGTAATAATATGTACGAGGTATACGTAACGAGGTATATGTGATGATTGTCTTTACATCGAGCATTAAAAAAAAAACAAAAAAAAACAATGAATCTTTTCTTTGTGACAAAGATAATTTTGTAGGTAAGCTTGAATATTCTTGTAATATACCTGTTTATTTTTGTAGACCAAAGACATCATATTTTGTGTTTGTAGGGCGTGAAGAATTTAATTAGGATTTGACGATTGTCTAGATGAATTTGATAAATAATGCAACGTGTATTGCATATATTTATCAATGCATACGTGCCTACCCATTGCCAGTTATCACATAAAACGGTATGCCCATTGTGACGAGTTGGCTTACGTGTACTTCCAACGATAGTACCGTTCGTACTGTTTGCGTTCAGACTTTACAGATTCTCGTTTCGTAAGGATTTGTAGTCGCTAAACGATTTACTGACGAAACAATGCGTAACTAGTCGGGGAGATCGTTTCAAGAAACTTGTATATTCAAAAGAAAATTGTAAAGGTATGCCACAGATGTAGCTTAGCAAAGAAAAATGTCAGTCGTCCGTTAAAGCGTTGTAATTGCTACTCGAATAAAAAGATAATATATTTTAGCGAGGCTTTTTCTATTTTTTTATACCCTTAATGCCTCTTTCTCTCTCTCCTTTACGTTTATCAAGTAAGCTGCTAGAAAACGTGTTAGGTTTTAAAAAATTGCACAAATGTTTGTAGGTTGCAATATTATAGGACGACATAAGACTGTATTTTTTAAATAAGATATTTGTTATGAGGTATTTGTGTGCTCTTATACATTCAATTAAAATTTCCCATGTTCGAATTTACATTCAATCTTTTCTGATTCGTGATGTAAATGCATTTTCTATGACGCATTTTTTTGTCTTATATTTATTTACAAATTGTGGAGACAAATTATGTAAGTGATGTCAATTATGTAAGCGAATTTTATGTTAGAAGTTACAATTGTACAATCTCGGTATTTTATTTTCATTCTATATATATATAATATACGTATTCTTATATTATATGTTGTGTATATATATATATATACACACATACACATATACACACATACTTTTATAGTTTGAAATACAAGTCATCAATCATACGTCTAATCGGGATTTTCAGGATCTGCTACTGATTCACTAATGGTCGATGGGACAAGTTGGGAATAGCCGAGAATGAATTAGGTGAAACCCCTTGTGGCATACCAAGTCGTTTGGATACTCTGTCTCTTTCTCTTTTCCTTTTTTTCTCCTTTTCTCTTATCTTCTGTGATTTTAATGTTAGAAAAAACATTTCTTCTGTAATCTTTGTAGCTTTTAAAAAGAAATGATATCTTTGAATTGTCTTATACTTATTGTAAGCCGCATTAAGAAAAATAAAATCATGCTGACTAAAGTGTTTTTCTTTTCTCCACAAAAATTTGTCTTAGAAAAGAGAAATGGTACGCAGCAATTACATCGTCGATTTTATTTTGCAACTTTCATTTTGATGAGTACATCACGCTATTACTATCTCCTTTCTATTTTAATTTATAATGTATTTAAAATATCTTCAAATCGCGTGAAACGTATATATAATATATGTTATTTTTGACATTGTGTGTTTTTGCATTGCATTTTGGAATTTATACGTCGCATAATCACTCATGCGGTTTTGTCATAACAGGATATTATAATTAAATTCCATACGAGCCACGATAAATTCTTATTTATATACGTTATTATATACGCATATGTACAATTATCCACCTTTATAGTGTATTTATATATGTACATGCGTACGTATAACTATGAATACTTGTCGAGGAACGTCGACATTTTCCCGCATATTGGCTTTTACATATATAATTTAGATTTTTATCAATCTTAACATATCCATTGCCCGCGTATCGGATCTGCGGCTCTATGATCAGTTTCTAAACCGTTATATGCGTAACACAAAAAGACTAATTAAAACAGTTAAAAGAAGTAACTAATTGTCATTTTTACATAGTGACTGTTGCAGCGAAATCTTCACATCGAGACAGAGTCTATCTCAGGCACGTGGGCAGTGAATGTGTTAAGTTATTGTTTAAGTAAAGTGTACAACAAATGTACATTGAAAAATTTTCTCAATACGATATTATGCGAATGCTAAATTTTATTCTCTCTTTCTCAATACTTTCCTAGTTTAATATTACGGTTTTTTTACTATTAAAATTATAAATTTTACGTATATAACGAACGATTTAAATGTACGTATATACTAAATTGTGCAGTGAATATCAGGCTTATCTATATAAGCCTAATGACAAAAATAAAAAAATTGACACGCGTTATATTTTGAAGAAGCACAATTTAACATAGCTGTACTTTCATGTTAATGTCCGTACATATACAGAGAATTTGAAATACTTCAAGCATAGTGATAATTATTTACAAGTATGCATCAATTGATTAAGTACGTTTCTTTTGACACGTATACAAACAAATCACAGATAAATTGATGGCAATTGTAAATAATCGAATGCAGTGTTGAAAAATTTTCGCAGCAAAATATAAAGTAGTTTTTTTTAAATCTAGAGACGATATGTTTAACACGAATGGAATATATCTAGTCTTACATAAAATACAGTCTTCCACCATATCGTCAATAAGAATCCTGTTCTATAATATATTTAATTATATTCTGATAATGACAAGAATTATACGTTTTGCAAAATCAAATTTGCGCTACTACAAAATTGCGGGTTATAATACTACGCAATTTGCACATATTCTTTCTACGAAGAGCAATTCCTATAGTTTGCAGAAAATGTTCCTAATCAATAAATTTAATATCATAATATTAGCCTAATATTTCTAAAATACATTTTATTTAATATTAAACAACGCGTGAAGTATACATTATGTTAGATTCACTCCTAAGTTTACATATTTACAAATATATATTTACAATAATTAAATGTAACGTGTATAGCAATATGAACATTACGCTTAAATGCTAATTTTTCTTAGAAAATTTACGAATTTATTATCTAATAAATGAAAGTACTTTTAAATATTTACGTTCATACATATATGTTAAAAGATATTACTTCTGTTTCAAACAGGATAATTTTTGTTGATAAATTATATTTAAACATCTATATTTTTATGACTAGGCATATTAGACGGCAAGAAATGTCGAAATTATGTAAATATCGAGATGTGGCCATTTACGGGAAATATTGAATCAGAGATTTTTTTAAAGATATGTATCTTTAACAACGACTAATATCTTACAATATAATTTAATGAAAATGAAAATTAAGTAATAATTTGAAATAAAAAAAAAACGAATAAGAATTTTAAATTTACAATGTTAATAAACATTTTGATAAAAGGGTAGAAGATAAAAACCACATAATATTAAATATCTACCTATTTTATTCGTTAAATGAGAGCGAAATTAATATGACTTTTGTTTTCCTTAGAATCATAATTTTGGAAATTTTTCCGAAAGAATTGATAATTAGTTACGTTATGTATTTATTAAGCAACAGTAAATGTGATGAAGTGAATGTAGTGAAAAATATATCATAATAAATCTATAAATTATACATATTTCTTCGTTGCACGCATTATTATACAATTATAAGGTAACACACACACACACATTATTACTTAATATAATTATATTAAGTGTACATTATATATTACTTAATATAAATATATAATAATAATTGCATGCATTAATGTATACAATTATTATTATATAATTATATAAAGTAATAAAACAATCTTTAACTCTAATACTCTTTCATTGTACGCTCATTTATGTTTATTTGTCGTCTTACATGTAACTTACGATTATAAGTTTGTAACGCATATATCATGCATCTCAGGATATACATATTTTCGACACGTCGTACAATACGTATATAATAAATTTCTTCTACTTCAGATTCACTCAACTCTAATCTAATAGTACGGATAATTTTAAGTACGCGTTACCCGACAAATTGGCGTCTGGTTGTTGTCATTTTGCTGTCGGACCCTGACGAGGGGCGTCTGACGATAAATTGCTTGAAAATAATTTTCAAAATAATTTTCAGTATTTTATCTAATTATCTACCTCGTTATGTTGAGAAATGCGTCGGTGCAGATCTAGTCGTATATACATACAGTATACAATGGAATAAATCAAACGGTAACGGGATTCTTCGAGATCGGTTTTAAACTAACAGTTAATTCCATTGACAGTTCTACCTTCCGCTACAAGGAGACGTCGCTTTGAGAAAGCGGTCCATTGCCTATCCTCGCATTGCTGTTGAGTCGTTTCGTCGTTGTGCTATTTATTGATTCCATGTTACTCGCGGACACGATTACGTCCGGTGATTTTTTATTACTCGTCACGACGGTCACAAATTCCTTCTCGTTGGCAGTCGTTTGCGTTGATCGCGAAATGCACGTCGTCAGCGACTCCCCGTTTTTCCGTTCTTTCAATTCCATTTCGTAATCTGCGAACAAAAACGCGAGGGAGCTGTACATGATTTGTAGAACGTAATATGTAAATGAAGAAAATAAAGAACACGTTAAAATGATAATCAAATTATCTGAGAATTGAACAGAGAGCTCGGGGACCGTATTTACATTCGCTTTGAGTGGAGCAGTCCATGGTGGACGCGATATGTTTCTTGATGGCTTTATTCTGGTCGCAAGTAGCGGCTGTCAGAACCGTCGTCGCCGTCACCGGTCCCATCATACTCGAGGCATTTGTAACAGTTATCGCCGAACTTTTCGTCGGGTTGGGTCTTCCTGCCCTCACAGTCGGACGTACGTTTCTCTCGGGCCGGATTAAAATAATATACAGCTGCACATATAAATAATAATGCGTGAATTCCTTTGCGATAAATTATATAAGCTAAAATGCATTTTTTTAAATCCGTTTTTTCATCTAACGTATATTTTGAGAAAACTATTAAGGCGAGTGTAAATATTTAGCTTCTTAAAATTTCTAAATACACCGCGATTATATTAATCCAAATTCGATTTGATTTGCCATTACGTATGATCACTGAGCGCGCTTGAAATTTCAATAGAGTTGCAATAATTGAGCATTTAATCACACGTTTTAAACACAAACATTTTCAGATATTTCAAAGTGTCAGCTTTACCTTTGGACTGAAGAGGCAAACCACCGTTACGGATGCAGAAAGACTGATTGTTACAGACATCGAGGTAATTCTTAGTGCGACGTTGCTTCCGGTACCGTAATACAAAGGTACGAAAGCGAGCCATATGACGCATGTTGTGTACATCGTTAAACCTGAATTAGAAATGTTATTTCTTAAGGACGCTATATATATTCTTTTGCGCGTCGTTATCATTATCATAGAATTGAGAGATACAGCATCTTTCATTTCATGTTAAATCTCCATCTTTTACATATTACAATTGCATACATATATAATCTTTATCCGAATATTACCCTTATTATTTCTTTTTTTCTCAGCAAGCTGTATTTGTCATGACAAGTGCTAGACACAGCATTGCAATGCATTAATATTGCATCTACATGGCGTATGTAAAAAAGAACACAATGCTGTTTTTATTTTTATTCTTTATCGAGGTTTCTTTTTTAATTGCGAAAGAACACGTAACACGTTGTATGAATATAACAAAATATGCACAACGTGGTGTAAGAACACGGATATCACGATAAAAAGGTAAACTTACCGATGTGCTTGCTCTCGTTGAAAGCTTCTGGAATTTTTCTCGTGAGGACGGCGTAGATAGTACACACAATTATTAATATTATGGGATATGTAAACGCGATCATATAGCTGGTGTCGATGTAGTTGTTGCACACGAGTAGATTGTCCTCCATCGTGGGATAATGATGCATCGCTCTAGCAGGGTCGATGATCATCCAAACTATATTAATTAAGATCTGCACGGATACCAATCCGGAGCAGATAATAAGTTGCGACCGCGGTGATATGAAGGACGGCCTCTTTGCACTCCCGGCGTTGAAGATTCTTGAGATTCGATTGGTCTTCGTTAATAAAGCTGCGTATACTACCGTGAAGCAGAAGCCTGCGGCGAATCTGTCAGCAGAAATAAAAAGTGGTATCTCCGTTTTTCTCAACAAGCATTCTATTAAGAAATGCTTTCTCCGCATAATTCGTACTTCTAGTTCTGGTTCTAGCTCGATGCATGTAAAGATACAATTTCATTATGTTACTTTTCTCTAAACTTTTACCTCCGTTTCCGCCACGCGATATTGTTTAAGGGAAATTTTTTGCACTCACTGTACCGTGATAAATTGTATTAAAAAGAAAGTAGGAAAATAAGTTGGAATTAGATTCTGCTTGAACCATGTAAAACTAGTAAAACTGCCACTCTTACTTGGACAGCATTGATCGTACGCGAGAAATGTAATTTACCGACTTAACTGTAACAGTCTGGCAGGAACAAAGAGATTAATGCCGTCGCGTCAGAAACTCGTAGAAAATACACCCGAAAAGATTCATAGGGTCTTTTTTTTTTTACCTTTGAATACCGCAGACAATGTGCGTGGGTTTGAATATCAGAGTGAATGTGACGAGGTAACAGAGTAGAATTCCCAAGAGAAGAACGTAAGACAGTTCTCGCCCAGACGCGCGTACGACAGGCGTGTCGTTGTGCTTGAGGAAAACGCCGCAGACAAATAATGTCACCTGTTTTTTTTTTCACACAAAACATATGTGACTAAATCATGTAAAACGACAATACATAAAACACGTGATATGATTATTGCATTTTGAGATATAAGCGAAATATAAGTGATTCAAGAACTCTCTATTTCAGGAAAATAATCTTGGGAAGAATACGAGAGATACCTACCAAAATTCCCGTGGCAGAGAAAGACATCGCACCTATTGCCCAACCACTTTCCGGACGTAGGAACTCTTCCGGAACATCCTGGCACATCGAATGTGTTTCATCCGGCAGCGTACCTCGTTCACACTGACTGCACTGCGTCTCGTCGTTGGAATCCCGTATCTACTTGAGCAACAGAGTAAAATTCTTAAAATATAAAATAGTTGAATTAGATATTTCCTCATCTAGTGAGGTTCAGTTTGCAAATTCATATCATTTATATGTAATTTAAGTCCTTTTCTTTTTGCATCAGCAATTTTTTTACACCGCGATTATCTATGCGTTCTAATCTTTTTTTCCCTGAGATATGTGATTATTCTGTCGCGTTAAAATATTATGCGTTATTATTCGTAAAAGAATCTTATTACTTTTTCCCATATAACACAAAACGGTATAAAGAAGTTATGAAAAGATAGGAGTATATAAACGGACGAATCATTCAACACGCTATAAAAGAAATCACATAAATATCTTTTATCTCCATCTGACACGCATTCACGAGAACTTGGGCAAAAGCAATATGTGATACGTTTCGAAACCTATTATATCGCGAAATATTTGCTAAATAAATGCGTGTAAAACTAGACACTTTTTCATTATTGCGACTCGAGGATATATTGTTTTTTTATTAAAAATAAAAGAGCGAGTCAAATATTAAATATAAGCAGACGGTTAATTATCTCCTTAACAACACGTCGTTAACGTACCTGATATTGAGTGCAATTAAAGCAATGCCAACAGCATCTCTCACCCTCGACATATTTCTTTGCTTGACCGACCTCGCAAGGCAAGGAACACACGCTCACGGGTGGTTGAGGATGTCCGAGCTTAAATTGGATTTCTAAAACAAATACATGTACGGCGATGATGTATAGAACAGAACGTACGGACAGTACCTAATAGAATATTATAGAATGGACACGTCCAAGCGCGATAGGACGTGTCTCATAATATGAAAATATACGAGCTTACCCGACATGTTTAGTCGCAGCTCGCCTTCCAGGTATTTGCCCACGCGAATCCACTTGTACTTGCCCGGTTCGGTTTGCTTGAAATGTATGATGTTGTATCGCGCTGGTCCGTCGCCGTCCTTGTCGAATCTAAACTTGTCTCCGCTTAGACCTTAAACGTAGTCGTTCGATCGCCTATGAGTACCATGAAAACTTGATCGAGACATATAAGTAGCTAATCACGGTAATATAGTCCAAGTATCTATCATCTCTTTTATTTAATTTCATTTTACGCGAGAGCATCGAGTAGAATAGTAGATACTAGATAGACACGTCGTATCGATTTACAATAAAAATTCCAATGACTAGAATCGCACTTTAAAACCTTTTCTAAAGGAAACGCTTTGTCAGCTTACCCTCGAAATCCACCTTGCGCAGGTATTGCAAAAGCGTTGTTCCTTTAGTCGGTTTCATTTCATCGCACAACCCTGCCTTTCTCTGGCAAAGGTCACGATGCATATCTCTGACAGAAAGAAGAATAGCATATTTTGTTCTCACAATTTTCTCAATACATATACACACGCATATACGAAAATTTTTAAAAACTTGTCCAATCTGTTAAAGAGAAATTTCCAATTACCGAAAAGCGTAAGCGAATGCCATTACTGCATCGGAGACAAATTGTAGTTGGTCCTCGAAAGCCGTATTCTGCTTGGTGAGACGTTCTTTTGTCGTGCAAGTTTCCGTGTAATTTGTGTTATATCGTGTCCGAGGCGAGTTTGGATATCGGCATTTAAAATGGTCTTCCCAAAATTCTGGAATCAACATGAAAACTTGGTTTTCATTATTTCAAGTAACTCGATATGGATTGACTCGGAACAACTTAGCGAAAGGTTATATTTTATTAACGAGAGAAAAGTTGCAATTTTAAGGAAATATTGTACGTAATACTTTTTTATTTTAGTAAAAAAAATTACGCAATACGTAAAGATATATAAAAGTAATAAGAATACTGAAGAATACATCGTGAGCAGAATTACTGTGCTTCGATTATTTTGTCCGGCAGCCGATGATAGCGAACACGTTAATAGGAAAATGTTAGATGACAGTCGACTTGTTAGCAAGCTGGCGTTTGTGATAAGTATTGTAAGTTAAAGTTTGTCGACATATATCGACGTATATTGAAGTAAACGAAGTAAACTTCTCACTAGCAACTGCAGCTGTATGTGCGAATGCATATCACGTGTACATTACGTTTGCTGTGCAAGCTAGAATTCACTAAGTTCTGCTCTTATCGTAGATCCAGCATCCTTTGGGCGGCCTCTTACCGACGAACCACGGGTTCCTCCGATTGTTCTCGACGGTCAAGTTGAGGAAGTACTCCTCGAAACCCTTAACGGGATTCGCCTGGGGTTGGACGGATAGAGTACCCTCGACTTCCGGCTCGTTACCGTTACTCACTAATCCCCTTGCGCTCCAGCCGTCGCTTCCGATCCAGGAAAAAACGCCGGTCGCTTTACAACGCCTGACCGCCCTCATGACCCCGGCGACTTCTTGGTCGGAGCCGAAGATAATGCAACCTGCGGCAGTACAAGTCGAGGAAATTTTCTCGTGGAAACATCGCCTGCGGCACATAAAGTCGCATGCGGCATAATGCTCTCTCATCTCGTGTCTCATCCTCATTATCGCGGTAAAGAAATCTTCACCGTTTGGTTTTATTTTATCGTACAACTTGTCGGCATCGCAAAAATTCTCCCGAAATGAGAGGGGTTCGAGCTTTTATTGAAAAAGTGCCAATGAAACGTCTCATGTCGCGACCGGTGATTCTCATGGGAATCAAGATTATACAGGCAGGAATCGATGAGAGCGTAAAAGGAAGCGTAAGGTCGACCTTTCACAATCGAAAACGGTTTGGTTATCAAAGGGTCTACACGAGGAAATTCTGCATAAAATAGATGTTTATCGCGAGGTACTTTTTCCTCTTCGAAGTATAGTAGATACGGAGTATAGTATATTTCAAACAATCAGATATCTTCCTTGCCGAGGTTATATATGCTTTACTCGAATAAAATTGGTATTTTAGATTCGAATTGATGTGAATCGAAGAAGTAAGGGTACTTACGTTTGGGAAAAAATCTTATAGATATACATTTATCTTCTCGCGACAATCGTATTTTAACAAAGGACAGAATTCTTGAGAATTATATATATATATATATATATATATAATATATATTTATAAAAAATACTTCTAATAGATTACCTTAATTTTATTCATCAATCATAACAATAATAATTAAACGCGTAAAAATTTTGCATCTATCCTATTCGAAAATATAATTACTTCCGTTACGGTAATATACATTGTATGCTCAGTTTGTTGCTTGTGGGATGTTCTGGTTTCTATATATTTTCCTCTTTCTCTCTCTCTCTCTCTCTCTCTCTCTCTCTCTCTCTCTCTCTTTTTCTCTGTTTCACTGTATATATCTCTCTTGACCTAATAATAACTCGTACAGAGAAAGAAGTATTCTCGAACGGGATCGTATATTAACGAACCGTTTAATCTCTCAACGTTAGCTCTTTAAAAAAATATCTCTTTGAGAGAGAAAATGTGAATTATTTATAAAAAAATGTTGGTCGAAAGTTATTCAAGTACGAAAGATTCTAAAAATCGTCGTCTCGGGAGGGATCTCAAAGTTCAGGACCGTGTTGAATGGATTAAATGGATGAAATATTTATTCGTCTGAGGTAGCGAAGAAAGCATGCTTCGCTTGTCAGACGGAGTCGCTAAATTCTGTTTCCCTAAAACGAGATTACCGTTCCAACGTGGATAGAGAGCGTTGTGCCATTAATTATATTTCTTCTTTATGTGCATATGCGGGTAGAGCGTACGCGAAAAGAGTTATCTGACAACACCATAATTTTTATGCGCCTTACAGTCGTTTTCACTTTGCCCCATTTCTCATTTTGCTGCTGCGGAATGGATGCTCGCTCATTTCTTCATCATTCGTGTCTGTCATCTCGCATTTGATTTTTCTCGCGAAGCGTAACAGTTATGTCGAAAAACTCATGTTTTATTAATGACATGTATAAATATAGTACGGTTTAAATTTTATTTATCTTATCTCTCTCATGTAACATAAGATAATATTTAAATAAGCTCATTATAAAATTGATATTCATCGTAATTTGATCGCAATTCTCTCTTCATATGTTATTTTACTTTTTATCGAAAATGTATAAATACTGATATCGTAATTGAAGGGTAGCTCGTTCCGTTGGTTAAAATGAATTGCAAATGCCAGTGTCACCTCCCTTTACTGGCTTTGAACACAAAATTATTTAAAATAATACAGTTATTAAAAGAGATGGTTTAATTTTAATATTTTTCCTGTGCATCGAAATATTTTTCAAATCATTTTCTTAATAGATTATTCGAAGATGTACTTGTACAAATATTCAGTTAAAACTGTAATCTAAACCGCGCTTGTTTTACTACTTGCAAAGAAAGCCAAGAATTTAATGCTTGCTCGTCTTGCTTGGAAGAAGTGGAGGAGTTAGGTGAGTTCTGCAGATTTTCAACAAGTTTCGCATTGGATCTGACACAGTCTGGAATGAGTCGCGTTTCCATTTCGATAATGAATCCATTTCGTCACTCTGAAGCGGATCAAATAAAGTCGGAGTCTTTGTTGCATTCAGCATCGATACGATACTATTTCGTAACTGGTATCTTTCCCACGTTCGAGATTCGTTTGTATTTTAAGATAATTTACGTTGACTAGAAGAGCGGTGTGTTGCGAATGGACCATTGGGATGAGGGCGTGACAATAATTTAAATATAAATCCTTTTTAATGCCATTTAGCCCATCGAAAAGCTAATTATCGAAGAAACGTCAGCTAAGGTTTCACGGCTTATTCACAGGTCGGCATATATCGGATTTATAATTTAGGAGAGAAAAGAGTGAGAGAGAATAAGAGAGAATTTGTCATGTACCTTGGATTAACACTTTAAAACGCGTTCTAAATCAAAGATTGTGCATTATGATATATGTATATACAGACACACACGTATACTTGCGATGTGCTGATACATATGTATACAGTAAATATGTGCATTGTTCTATTGAGCAATTAATCATGAGAAAAAAAAGAGAACAATAAGAAAGAATAATTTTTGCATGTTTTCTACACTTTGCTTTGTAAATAAAACTTGTTTAGTTTATTAAATTTTGTTACATTTTTTACCTCTCGCTCGTGGTTTTGTCAGCAATTTTAAAACTATGTTGTCGTAGGCGACCTCCTTGGCGACTCCGGAGTCCTTCACCAACTTTTCTTTGACGGCGATACATATGTTATATCTGCCTAGTAGTTCCTCGAGTTCCTCGAAAGCCTGGAACGCAGAGAGATAGAAAGGGATGCATTTTCTCGAAGATGTTTTCAACAATGCATCGTGTCTAATGCGGGCCCGTTCGTAACCTTCATCGAGCTGCGTTACGTAGTGCTTTGAGGTCTTTTAGAAGAAAAATGGGCGTAACAAAGAATGAATAGAAGGGCGGGAAGGAAATGTACCTTAATGGAAAAATAGAGACTTAAATGGAACATCTATTAGAGATTCCTTCCTTTTAAGCTATGCAAAAAAATCATGATTTTTAAATAACAGAGATCGCTGTATTGAGATCTAAAATCTTAAAGACGTGAACATAAATTATTACAAATGTTGTTGCTGTTTCATGTTTGGAAACAGCACGTTCGTGGTAAAAAGTTCTCATCGATCAAATCATTAGATATCTTATGAATAATATTTGTCGAATTTAAATTTTAAACATTAACATTCGATATTATTTTATTATATAAAAGTTCTGGTCACGATTTTCCTATATTGTCTGTAGAAATGTATGTCTTCTGATAAATGTACAATAGAACATCGGTTTATGATAGAGAAGTGATGAAATTTAGTTAAATTTGCATTTTTGAGATTGTTTCGCTCTATTAATCACGAAATAAATCACGCAATTGAAATTCCACAGTGAGATTCGATGGTTAGGTGGAAAAACTCTGTTACTTTGTTGAACAAATGGATATTTGTAATAAAAATCCCCATTTGTTCCACGCTTTTGGCTTTCGACCGCTCGTTGAAAAATGTTCCCTTCGTGCCATGAAATCATATATATGTATATATGTACATATGTATTTATATATATACATATATATATGTTCTCGTATCGATTCGTTCCTCCTAGACCATCCCTCTCTGTGCACATTTCTCGTATGCGATCCGTATGTCGCGCCGAGATCGTTGATTTCCAATCCCATATAGCGAATGGTGTTATCGATTGGTCGCGTCATACAGAAGAACGTTATAGTTACATAGGAATATGATTTCCTTTTTCCCGTATTTTTATCCATTTCCCAAGATTTCACGCAATAAATAATGCTTTTGCAATAATACATATTATAGTGAAAATTTCTATGTTTTGCATTCACATTATAAAGTGATTTAATTCTATCACTGTGGAACAATTAAAGAATTGAGCTCAATTGTTAAAATCATGTTAGAGCATTTTTAATCTTCCTTCTCATTAATGCTTTTGTATAATCTTCCTTATATATAAAACAACAGTAATAAAATACAAATATTTGTTAGCAAGTATAACAAAAGATGTGCTTGGTATCGAATCCAGTGTGCATGATTTACTTTCCGGTCAATGCGGATCATTGTGTTCCACGAGTCGCGATAAATTAGCAGTTAAATTATCTGGCTGGAGGGTGGTTTCAAATTCCTACGTACATATATATTCAGAGTGCGGTCCTTCCTTTATTATTATAGGACGCTGTTATGGACGCTATAATGGTCCTTGTTTCGACTCTCGCGCGAGAATTGAATTTGGTTAATTTGGTACATATATAAAATGCCAAACTCAGGTAATATCAGAAAGCTGGTTATTAGAGATATGAACCGAAAAACATCCGAATAGTTATTGCAAAAAATTTATCAAATTTATTCATATACAATGAATTACACTGTTCAACAAAATAAATACACAAAGAACTAAAATAATTGTTTCTTGTAGTTTTTTGGACGCTGAATAAGATTCCGTTTACCAAATCGCTTTATCAGGTCACAATTTTGAGAAATATGCAGTTAAAGTTGCTTAAAAAAGGCTATTTTAGTGTATTTTGGCATATTATAAATAGAATGTGTTAGACAAATTTTTTTACAACCAAAATTAAGTATGTTGTTAGAACTCTTCAGCTCTTAAAAAGAATTATATTTGTACGACAATTTGTTGTGTCAATTATAGTTAAAAAGATATTGATGATTAACACAGTCTATATTGTGTCAAAGTTGCGACTTATTATTCAAGTTTCTAAGAATTTTTTCAGGTACCTAATTAATACAACAAAATCCTTCTAAGGCTGAAAGTTCTAACAAAATGCTTAATTTTGACTGCAATAAAGCTTCTCTAACACGTCATTTTGGTGGTTATAATATACCAAAATACTAAAATATTCCTCTTTTGCAGCTTTAACTGCAAATTTTTCAAAATTGTGACATGACAGCAATTTAGTAAACGGGATCGTATTCGGCGTCCAAAAAACTATCGGAAAACGATTATTATCGTTCTTGTGTTGAAAAAAAGTATTTTTTTGTTAAACAGTGTTATATATATCCTAGGTAGCAAGATGACGTCTAAAGACGTCTTAATGACGTTAGAGACGTCATTAAGATGGAATTAATACGTCATTTGACGTCACTCTGCTACCTGGGATATTACTCATGATATTACGAGTTGAAGATGATATTTCGTACTGTACAAGGAGATTTCAAATTATTGTATAAGCGAGCAGCTTCTCTGCGAATCGCTCACGTATTTACTTCGAATTCTATATTCAACGACGAGGCAAGTCATCTTAGACTCACTTGTCGTTATTAATTTATTCCGCTATTGAATAGACGATGAATAAGACAATGAGAATGATTGTTCTGCTTATTGGCTCGCTTAAAGTAAGCGGAGATATGATCTTGTACTATATATATAAGCAATGTATTTGAAAGACGTGACATAGAATAAATTGGAACACTATCGCATATACAGAATTACTCGGAAATTTCTTAGTTTCGCCTACAATTAATCACTTAACCAGAAGCCACTTACAATTGTTTGAGAAACCTTTATATATAAACCTAGTTTTGACTCTGCCACACTTACTTATTGAATTTTGTATCAGGATTATCCGGCCTTTAAAACAATACAAATAAAAGTAGGAAGAAACAATGCGATAAGTAAGAAGTATGGTGGATTAAAAAAAATATATGGAAGAATTTATATCTCATATATTATATATATCATATGAAAGAAGTTCCACAGTTTTCCACAGACGAAAAGAAAGAATCATGGAAAGGTAAGTGTGATATCTCAAGGGGATAGGAGAGGAAAGTTTAGGGAGAAGCTATATGGGTTTTTTCTTAAGGAAAACTCTTAAATATTTATTAAGCTAAAGATCTTTTCTTATTTGGGGCTTCCCGGTATCTTTATTTTCCATATACATTTACGGTTATCGTGTTTCGCGGATTTTGTATATGTCGTCATGTACTTTCTCACCTTTCGCAAAGTATTGTGAATAGCGTGAAAATGAGCGAGAAAATTAAAAAATTATATTTCCATGATTGCCACAGGCAGAAAAAAGCAGTAATCATTTTTGTCATCACTTAAAAGCAATATCTAAAATCCATGCAAATATTTCGCAAATTCGTTCCATCTGAATGTTTTAGGTGTCAAATATCGAGATTTATTATCTTTCTTTCGATTTGTTTAAGATTTCGAATGTGGAATTTTATTGCTCGTACGTGGACGTGTTTTCGGAACAATTCACAATTACTTTAATCGGCAAAAATCGTGGAATCGTCTTTGGTTTTTTAGAATATCCGGCACGAAGCCGCATCCTTCGCATCCTCGAGTAACTTTCGTCTAATCCTCTAATCTCTTAGTCCCCGGCATGCCGATAACGTGGACATACAAGATCGATCGTTATGTAGTTCGCGTATTTTGCGAGGAATCTAATTATGGTGTGAACATAATGCCCCGTTTTTCCCTGGTCTCTCGTTCGAAGAGCAGAATATTGTGGTGTAAATTCTATCAAGCGCACGCGACTTGACACGTACGGGGCAACGTATATGATAGGCGGTAATGAAATTCTGATCGGCCGGGCAATAGGGGCGACCTTTTCTTTTGATCGTGTCGCCAGTCATTGCGGCCTTACGAGAGGTAATAGATCGAAATGCCATTTCTCTGTACCATCAAAATGTGGCTGCGTGTTAACTACGTCGCTCATACGTGTCGCGTACGTATGTTCGCGAAATATTAATTTAATGTGGGCACATCCATCATCGGGTTTTGTTCGCAAATACGACGATTGTGTGATTAATGCCACGATCACGCAAATTTGACGCCCCAAATTGCCGGCTATACAATCCCGGATATGATTGAGTTTTTGAGTGTTAAATTTCTCGTTATTTTAAAACGGAATCGTTTTTTAACGTTGTAATTTATGCTCTCAACTAATATATTAATTAAAATAATCGATATTACCTGAATGAATGGAAATTGAGAAAATATTACGGATAACTAGGTGCGAAAGATTTATTGTTTAAATTCGCGTTACGTATCTGTGCATCGACTGTGTTATTACGAATATGTGCATCACATGCGCATATTCGTATATGCGCTTATACATAGCAGAATCAATTTTCTGCTCATAAATATCAATGTTTCGTATCACATTATTATAGATCCGTCGCTTGCATTTTTTACGTAATACGTAATTCTAGCAAAATCACATGCTTGCGTAGATAACTTTGCCGTTATACGTATTACAAATATTTATATCAATAACTTATATCAATAACTATATCAATGACATAGCATATTAATTATAATTGCTTGCATATTTATTATCTTTACTCCTTCAATAAATCTCTAAAAATTTGAGAAATAAAGTTTCTCTAATCATTCTATGTGTAATTTTTTTTCAAATTTTTATATCCAAATTTATATTATATAATTTTTTATAGAGAGATAAAGTTGCGTGATTTTAATAGATGTAAAGAAATTAAATCGCCATACTTTTTATATAACAATTTAATTTCATATTTCCGCGACTTATTGAAAACGTATAAGAAAAAAATTTCAATTTATTAAAGACTTATAATTTCATTTTTTTCGATACGTTAAAATTGATGAAAATTCAAAGGTAGTTGATTAACATAAATACATTATTAATCGGTAAGGATAAATTTTATTCATAAAACAGACGCTAAATTTTAATATAGCTCGTGATAATAGCTCGTTTATCAACATAATTTAAAATGTAAGAAACAGAATATATTCGGGTTACATTTAACAATACGAAATATGTATATTGTATATTGAAATCCGAGCAGCACGAAGGAAATCTCTCTCATTATAATGAAAGTATACATAATGAAGCAATGATTTATAATGCTAATTTCCAATCGCTTCACATTCAACCGTATTTCAAGCGACTAAATCGCGCGGAATATCTGCTTCGGTCGTCACGTTTGCTCGATATACGATTCGGGGAAAATTAGTTAATCGGGAAAATTAATCAGTCGCGCGAGATAAATGTGATAGCGAGCGATCGATACACGTAGATGTCAAGATACGTAACAAACGACAACAGACGGAACGACTTTTTCCACCTAGTATAGCTTTTTCTAGTTCAAAAGATCACAATATATTACGTTAAGCGGAATGACTTATCCGCTTGCTTGACCGTTTTGGTGTACGAGATGTAACGCGGCGACTTGTGTATACAAACGTTCGGCTGAAGCTTGAAACGTTTGTTTTTGCAACGGCGCCGAAAAGCGTACACAGTGTATACATAAGGTCGCTGTGCCATTTGCAGGCCGACCCTCGAGCAAGCAAGTTGTTATATAACGTAGACCGTACCGTCGCATTTGCATCTTCGCGCTACTCAATCCAGCGACTAATTATCTCGTTTAATTAACACGACTAATCATCTTGTTTCCTGCGATTAACGAGTCGCTGGTATATCGCGAGCAAGTTTTCTACATATTTATTGGTATTTCGCGAAAATCCCTTGATGCACGTTCGAATCGAGGCGCAACGAGCGAGCCATTGTTTTATTACGCACCCGGACGATAATGGGAATACTGTGTTCAGTAGAGAGAAAGTTGTTTTGCAGCTGTTGCGAAATTCGTGAATTTGATTGTATGCTTTTAATTTTTGCCGAAGCTAAAAGCACACCCTCAAATTCACGAATTTTGCAACAGTTGCAAAGCAGCTTTCTCCGCTGCCAAATGATTTTCTTCATAGCCGTGGTCGAATTCGAATCGATCGCGCGCTCCGTGTTTTCCGCCGATTCAAATTCCGTAATTCGGCGCTCTCCGCGTTTGCAGGGCGGGGTGCCGCGGGGTAATACGCGAATCACACCATAGGCACGGCTCAGATTACGGAAAACTATGATATATCGAATGTTTATTTAATACATGTGCTTCGCGGAATTTATACGATTTACCGAGGGTATATCGCATATATTCGATAATATTGATTTTCGATCACATTCTTTCGGATGATCGGTCTCCCTTTTCTCAACCGTCCAACTTGACTCGCGTCGTGTCGCGATCGCGTGGCTTCAGAATGTAGCTGCCCTCGGACGCGAGCGGACGACCCTAATCGACTGATGCCGCGACTCGCTTGATTGGTGACTACCAGGAACTATTCTCATCTTTTAGCAACGTTCTAAATCATATTTTAATATTGAGCAATCGTGGAGGGTGGACACAATGTTCATAAGTTAGCGACTCGTTAAAATGTGTGTCTCGCAAGATTAACTTAACCAAGATCTATCGCGCGAACGATCGTATTATTTTACGATATCTGCACGTTCCGCGGATATTTGTCTTCGATTCATACATTTATTCCTCTTACGTCGCTTACATCACGATACGTAAAAGTAATCTCGACGTCGTATATTCATTGTTCGGAAGTGCGGAAAGTATGTATACAGGTGTGGGAGCAGCAAGTGTAGCACAGCGACGCGACCGCGACGTGACGTTTGCTGCTGGCGATTCGAGTGAAGTTGGCCGCGCGATTTACGAAATTCTCTCCGCCATATTAGTGCCTACTATCTGCGGGACATCATGGGGCCGACGGGCGTCGAGCGGACGGGCATCGCTTCGTTCGCAGCATCTCCGCCGTAATTCTATCGTCGCCGTGTAATAAAGTGCGCGCCGCGTCGCGAGATTAATGCCGGGAGTGCCGTGCAAAGTGTCGCGCGATCATAAGCGACGATATTTTCGCGCGTGAACGTCGCGAGTGAGTGGCGCCGACGGAGATGCGACAACGGAGAGAGGACCGAGGAGAGGAGGAGGGGCTGGAGGGGGCCTGGGAGGCATCGGGCGACGGCGGAGCGACCGTGGGGTGAGTAATTGTGATTCGTTTATTATTTGGCTGTTCCGTGGCGGATTCCGCCGCCACTTTCTCAAGCGCGCGACTTGATTCGCCCATTACTCATTACCGTGCAATATTCGTTCGTGGTTTAACTCCGGTGTAATTTCGCCGAAAGAGTTCGATCTCCGGCATACGCGATGGAGAGGAGATATATTACGTCGCGAACGTCACGTCTCAATTATTCGCACGGTCGTAATATTACTTGCGCGATTTTTCGCGGATTAATTTTATGCGAAGGAATTAATGCGGAAATATGCAGCCGTTAGCGGCGGCCGCGATCGTTCCTTGCATTAGCATTTTAAAATCGGATAATGCTAAAATGAAGTTTTAAAAATTTAACGGGCGCGATAATTATTTACTTCAAATATTGATTATCTCTCTTGGGACACTCTGCTTTAATGTGAAAATATTTCTGCGTTACAGATCAACGCAGGGTTACAACTTACAACTCCGCTGCTGCGCATCGGCCGGTGAGTTATTTTTTTATTTTTATTGATGTCGAGGCAATGGATTTGTAAGAATTATATTACGGACGCAAATAAAATGTGTATATGTGAGAAATGAGATGTTATAAAAAAATCACAGTTTTTTTCTAACGATTATTAGACATATACCAAATGTTTTATTTAAAATAATAATTAATGTAGCGATAAAATGTTCTGTATTATTTAATATCATGAAATATCTGAATAATTAATTATATATTTCTACAGAGTTATTGCAGGAAAAATTAAAATATTAAAGATTAACAACAGAAAAACATTACAAATGAATTAATATATTATACCTAATCTATTGCCTTGAAATCGATAGGCTCGGATAGATTAGAGCCTAGAAAATATTTTTATAATTTACAATCCTCTGCCGATTTTTTATTATGTGTACACATACAAAGACGTACGTATATCAAAAAAGGAAACATTCTTGAAGAGGAAAGCGTTTCATTATTTTTAGTTCGTTTTTTTAAATTTATTATTCGAGTGTAAACGAAAATACGAAGAAGAAAAATTGAAAACGGGGAAATGGATAAAGAGAACATGTTTCTCAACAGATTTTCGCGCTAGCTTCTAGATTGCAGACAAATGTCAAGTTGGAATCTGTTACAGAAATAATAAGGTACGTGTATATCTTGCATGTGATGTGTATATGGGAAGATATATTTCGCGGTGAAGTGTCGCAGCGAAGACGTTTATGAATTTTTCATGACACGAGCGCAACTGATTGAGGATGGCGTTATTCTCGCTTTTACGATAAAATTATAGGGTCGCCGATTGTCGTTTCTTCATTTGATAAAAGCGTCGCGCCACTTTGATATATTTTTCAATTACGCATTCATCAAGTGCCGCAGTTTTCAAATCGGAAATGGATAATCGACTATAGGCATCCCATTAAATAGCGTTCGTTTATATTAATTTGGCATTTATCGATATCAACTACAGATCTGTCTCGATAGGAAATGTCTTTTCTTTTTTAGTTATAATTTTTTCCCGCGAATATACACTTAAATCCTTTGCTATACGAATTTCAGTCTTTTTTTTCGTCTATTATCTTTGCATCTATTTTTATCGTATAATTCACGCGTTTTTTGGCACATACATCAGGATAATTTATGAAGAACCAACATTATGACTTATATATAACTATACTAAAAATAGAAGCGTTTGTGTGTGTTTGATATAATTAGATCCGGTTTTTGTGAAATATTTTCTCTATATACAGAGTCGTAAATGCTTGGATTATTCGATTTCCGTGAAAAACATTGTTGTGAAAAGCGTATTTATGCCATCTTTCTTTGTGCTATCGAGGGGAACAATTCGATGCAAAAAGCTAGCTAGTAGGTAATAATTTGTAACGGGAATCAGGGTTTTAAATTACCGCGTCCGTTATATATGTTGTTATTTACGACTTCCAATATTCTGGTGATGATGTACAAGCCGTCCCTGTTTTATATGCTGCAGAGAGTTACATGAGAGAGTTACATGAATAAAATGATATTGAATATCACTATCGTGATAGTTACGTAATGAGTAACTTAATAACGTATGTAACGATTAGTGAAATAAGTTTTATCGTATCGTTCAGAATATAGCAATATCAATATTTGAAGCAAAATTGTTGATGTTTCCAAGAAATGGTAAATGTATACATAAATATAAAAATTTACTTAATTCTAGTTTTAAATATTTAGGAAAAGATTTTTAATAAGTCCCCCATCGTAATTTAAACGCTCTGTAAATTCCAATTACCATCGTGAAATTCACGCGAAATTCGTTTTCTAGACATTCGGTAAGATCAAACAACTCGGTGAAATAAACTTGCTACTTAAAATAGCCTTAATTGGGAGCAAGTAGTTACTGGTGTTACTGGTGAGGTATATAAAATTTTCATGTTAGCAATTTAGAAAGAAGAGAGAAAGAGAGAGAGAGAGAGAGAGAGAGAGAGAGAGAGAGAGAGAGAGAGAGAGAGAGAGAGAGAGAGAGAGAGAGAGAGAGAGAGAGAGAGAGAGAGAGAGACACATAGGCCAGAGTATTGTCTTTGCGAAAAAATAATTTGATGAATCTCATAATTTTCTTCCGAGTTATTTGACTGTACTTCGCATGTACTGAGTGAATAAAAGCTACCATAATTTTCACGTAACGCTCTAAATATTCGCTGGATTACGAGGTGAGAGGTGGCCGTTGAAAAGGGAGTCAAAATTATTTGCGCGCCATGGTGAATTATTATAATGGACCGCGTCCGGAAATAAAATCCCAGTTCACTTTCCATTTATTCTCGTTTATTTCACGTTCATTTCCTGTGAGTATTACGATTTATCGATTCGTTTTTCTACCAGACTGTAGTCGCGTAAAGGCCTATTTAGATGAAATAATTTTCAAGTGACGTAGTTCGTGCATTACTCATAATATTAATTTTACATTGCTATGCCTCGAATGCTATTAGTATCTAATTTTGTTAAGAAATTTAAAATTATATTTAAAATGCATTTTAAAATGCTAATTATTAAAATTGGAAACTAATTTCTATTAGTCTAATGTTGCATTATGTTGCAAACGTCAGCAACCTTCCTATAAAACGGAGTACAATGTTGATATGATACTGAAAGAATGGCAAAATTGTAAGTATATTAAAGATCATCTAGCTTTAAACAGAGAATAGAATACTTTCTTAAATATTGCTATGTAATTAATTGAGAAGTGAGAACATTAAAATAAAATACCTGTTAGCTTTATTTGATATTTTTTAAAATTTCCTTATTTATATGCAGTTATCAGAAAAGTCCGTTTCAATTTTATATTAATTTATTCCACATTCGTATATTGCTATATTTTTATGTAGAAATATTTGATTTAGCTTGAAAGCTTTGCGGATGGAATTGTATGTAATAATATTTGTGTAAAATAGTGTTATGTTTGAACGAGACATTTTTAATCTAAAGATTTACTTGAATATTTGAACGCATATATTTTCAGAGTCAATAATGATTACAATATCTATATTAATAAGAAATATATTTTGTTACTTAATTCTTTACAAATTTTAACGATATATTTTTCTTTCTATGTATCGTATGATACTGCATATAATCTAAAAAGAAGAACAAATTTTAAATATTTAACAGAAATGATAACACACACAAATAGACTATTTTATATATATATATATATATATATATATATATATATATATATTGTGCTCAAATACTACCGCGTTCTCTCTAATACAACCTATAAATTTAAAATCAGATATTACGATCAAGCACTTACTTTTATACCGTAGTTGCTTTCCTCGTAAATGATGGAAACGTAGCTCCAACCCATCGTCAATACAATGTCGACCATCGCTTTGACCTGATAGTGATCGCTGGGTATCGTACGGGTGAAATATTCGAAGCGTTGTTTGTTGGAAAGCTCCGGACTCGTCGAGAAATAGGAGACCTATACAACACAATAGGCACCTTTCCATCTTAAATTATTCAAATACGAGGGAATTGCTGTAAATTTTGTAACGTTTGGCATGTATACTTAGCCGTTGTTACGATTTTGTAACAAGAGGATATTTTTAAGATATTTATGCAGCACGTTTATACAAAATGTTTTTATTTGTATTTATGTAAAATGCAGTGAAACGCACATGATGTAGATAAACGACGTTGTTTACGTTTAACCGTTATCGTTTCTCAAATGTTTTAGCTCTTGAGATTAAATTTATATTCACAAGTTACTTTATTTAAATCCATAAATCTTTAAAAACTCGCAACTAAATCGATATTTATATTAGATCATCAAACAACTAATTGTAAGTATAATTTGATTTCAAAATATCTAAAATCTCATTTTCCTTAATATCTACGTTCTTTTTATTTTTTGGATCAAACTTTACATCTGAATTCTTAGTATTTTATTTATTTGCGTTTTGTATTATTTAAATAAAAAGCTTTTTCGTAAAAAGCTTGTACACTAAAAACAAAATAAAAGCTTTTTACGAAAAAGCTTTTTTGGGTACAAAGTATAACAAAACTGTTAAGATGATGTACAAGATAAAAATGTATTATCAATATTTTATATAATAAATAAGAAAGAATTATAAACTTCATAAATATAAAAAATATAAACCTATGAGTTCTCGGCTATTTTGTAAAGTCTTTTCTTTCTGAAGTATCATAAATTTCTATGACGTAAAAAGATTGCTATATCAATGCGTAATAGTATTCGTATTCGGTGGTATAATAACGGTAATGTATAAAACTTGTATGGAATTTTTATCGTTTGTGTTCTTGATTCAAAAATTGTATTTATAATGTCTGAACGTTGAAAAGTTATTTCCTTCTTAAATTTCTTTCTAATTCTGAAGTCTATCGAAGAACGATATCGTGGGTTTTTCATTGCGTTGCATGCGACATTATAGAATACGGATATTTGCGTTGGCATTGGGTAATCCTGTTCGTGATTGCAGGCGAGTGGTTGCGCTTGACTAAAAGCGAAGTAAACTTGGATCCTTCTGAAAGTGGCCGTCGTTTCTGCTAGCCTCGAATTCTCTGATTTTACCGCGGAAATAGACCCAGAAAGCGAAAACGTGTAATGTTTAGATAGTCACATGTAAACTCGTACGGTTTTCTCGAGAAAGAAAAGTAAAAACAACTGGTTAATTTATATCGTTTGATACTCTTTAAAACGATCTATATTATACTGCTGGAATCTCGTCGGATTTTGTAATGTTACGCAGTGATACAAATTTCACTAAAAATATTTCAGCGAGCTTAATATTAAAGCAGGAAAATATAGCGTCAAAGCTCGAGAAGTATAAGTAATCAAACAGTTGTTATGAAGCTTCAAGATTCAAGAAAGATTCAAGAATTCAACAATGTAAGAATTCAAAGACTAAAAGGTCGCAGAATCTACAGGCTTAAGCGGCTACAGATCGAATGATTCGGAAATCAAAGTTCCGTATTCAAAGAACAAAGTTTAAGGAGTATGAGGATATCGATATTTGACGAAGGGTAAAATCAAATACACTTAGCTGTTTGACGATCTAATATAAATAACGATTTACTCGCGAGTATATGAATTTAATCTCGAGAGACAGAGCATTCAGAAAACGACGACGGTTGTACATAAAGGATCGTTTATCTAAGTCATACGTTTCATCGTAACTTTATAATAAGTTCTATCATTAGTTTGTCATTTATCTATGAAGTTCTCCCTCTTTCCATACAATGTTCTTCGTTCACCATTTGTGACGTTTATCGAAGAATAGACGATTTTGGGTTAGCCGCATGTGGCAACACGCCATAATTAATCATCTTTTCGTCGAGAAAGGCGACTCCTTCGAAATCGACTTGCTGCCGGTTGATACAATTGCGTTGCGCCTTGAAGAACTTTGACGAAGATATGCCATTATCGTTCTTATGATTATCAACCTGGTTTTTCAAATTGCTGTATAAATTAAATTCCTACACCGCGCGTTCTCCGTATTTGGATTCGTTAAAGAACAATATCGAATAGCCCGAAATAGAACAAGATTCAATTTTTTATTATAACATTTATTATAATTTTGTTATTATCTCTATCGTAGATTTTTACGTTTTTATGCTCGTGATGCTCAAGGGTTTGGTTCGGTTGCCCCCGATCATCGTTCGATTTGTCTTAGCCAGTAACGAGGTTTCAAACGGTTCGATCTGTACAAGTGACATCGATGCGTAAGCATCGGATGAGTTTATGTAGTGAGAAACGAGGCGGCGTTATCTCACGCCACGAAGGTACCAGCGCTACTTTTCTCCGGAACAACGCGCGTCCTATCATACATCGCGGTTGTTGCACGCCATGGCGAATATATTTATCATGGTTTGTCAGATTCAGAGTGGCTACTGTATGATCCACTGTAGTAACTTGCTCGTCCGACCATGCATCGTGCCGCATCGAAGAATCACACAAAACTTCGTCTCGGTCCGCTTGATTGGCTTGCTCGATTGATTATACAGCGTCTGTATTTTTCTTTGTCTTCAACGTTAAAACGCGAAAATATTGATTGGAATAAATGTATATATAAAACTCTTGTGAACGAAAAGAATAAATTTCTATATTAATTATTCGTGCGTGATACACATTCGAGCTTTCAAAGTTTTTTCATTTCTTTTTCACTTTCTCATCAACGATGCTGAAGGTCTGGAAAATTTTAAATTAGCAATACCTGAGGAGAAATGGCAAAAAATTATAAAAATTTTTATTTTTTTAACCATAAATAGGATAAATAGGAAATAAATAATAAATAATTTAATTAATATTATTTATCGATACATATACAAGAACAATTTATTATTTGACGAAATATATAACATATTATAAATAAAAAAACTTGACAATTATATGTATATTTGTATCGTATACGTAATTAGACAAAATAATCGATAAAGCAATTATACAGCATCGATACAAATGAATCGATATACGCATTATTACAATATACATATAAAAAGCTGACAGTATTTGTTTAGAAATGTATCGTCAATACAAATAATTTAATCTTGTACGATACATTTTTGCAAAATTTTACACCGGAAAATTTGTGTTTGGCGAAGATTAAATAACGTATTATGTGTTTTACTGTTCTGCTTCGCGAGTTAATTAGAGATTATATGATACGAATTCTATGCCGGGATGTTTGCACTTTTTACCATGTCTGGAGCTCATACCAATGTAGCTAGTTCTTTTGTAAAACCTATAGGAAACCATGTTATCGTTAATTGAAATGAACCGGCTGCGCCCGAACCGCGCGAAATTACAAGCACAATTCGCTACATCGATAAAATGGAGTAAGGGATACATTCTCCCGAATTATTCAATAAATTCACCAATTTTTTATAGGGCTCTTCGTAAAAAAATTTGATATACTTAATATATTGACTGCATTGTTGTAATAACTCAAAAATAATTTTTATATTACTATTTTTTTCTATTTAATTACTAACACAAGCGCGTGATTTTTAATTTGATTATTTATTTCTATCAACCTTTTAATAAATTGCATTTTGTGTAATTAAACGTGTCTGGAAATTTAATATATACTTAGATATATCGAAGTTGATTATGTGTGCCCTTACATCGCATATGTATAGTAAATTATGAAATTTTAATGTATATATAAAAAATTTCAATTTCCATTACAATAGGAAAGGAGAATAACTACTTTGAAGATATTTATCGCAAATCAGATTGAATATTCAGAGGTGAATTGGATCGCGATAAAAATGCTAATTGCTGGCGACCAAAGTTATGAAGTTCGCGTTAATTAAAAAATTTTACGACCGATTATAAGTATACTTTTAATCGGATAATGTAAATCGCACCCGTCTAAAGACTCCATAGATTAGATAGAATCTAATTATTTTCTTCAGAGATTATTTCTGAATTTCGCCTTTAGACGATGAGACATCTCACATAAATGAGCGTTTCCTTCTTTCTCTCTCTCTCTCTCTCTCTCTAATATTTTCACGCGAAGTAATTTCCGATCTCAAATTTTTGTATTATATCTTCTCGTCCTGTTCCTTACCAATAACTATATGCCGCGATGATCGAGGAGCAACGGAAGAAGGATTATCGATCGTTATTCAAATCTCAGCTACGACATCAAGCTACGGGATATTTCCAAGTGAGAAATTTCGTAAGGACGATGCAGCTTGCTGGCAAGATGCGATTTCATTATTTAGTTCACTGACTTGAGTTCGCGTTGCCTTACGTCTTGAATCTCGATCGTAATCCCACGAGCTTCGGCATTTCTAGCAGAGATGGAAATCCACTTACAGAAATTGCCGCTGAGCGTTTTCTTTCTGACTAATTCGATTCGCGAAAATCGCGACTAAAATTTGTGACGATGGTGACGTACTTGGTGGGATTAAAACAACCCTGCTTTAATTGGATAGTAATAATTAATGAAGAGTGGTTATGAATATATATATATATAATTAATAATCAATCAGCAGGTTATTGCATGCATAATGGGCTTCTTAAAAAGAATATTACGTATTGGAAATTATAATATTTTATAGTATATCTACATTAGTCTTATAATTTTTTCAATTACACGGAAATTAAATCGTTCAATCAAATAAATTAAATTCTTCTGCTCTTAACTTTTGCTTCTATTTATATGGGTAAATACTTAAGGACACTTTACGGGCGAAATCGTATTACTTTGCCAGTTCTATCATAGACATTAATTTTTTAGAAGAACAGCTTCCGCACAAATTTACAAATTACTTTACAAAATATAACTTATTTTATACTTTGATTAATTTAACAATTTTCAGACGTTGATGAATTTCAAATCGTGAGCTTGATACGGAGTAATTTAAGCATGAGTACCGAGACTGTAATTTAGCTTACCTCTCACAGAATTGCCTTGAGTCTTTGTTCGCGTGTGTTATCGAATCCTGTGAACTGACTCCTGTTCGCTTGTCGATCATGTCGCGACACATGTACGTGTATACGTAGATACTGATTGACACGAGTAGCGAAGCTCCCTTTGACGTGTATGCACTTTCCGTTCACGTGCTTGGTGCTCACGCGGGGTGTTATGCCTGTGTTTCTACGTCGATTGTACGTCATCGCGTTGACAAGTTGCGGAGAAATCGTTTAGCTAAGCGGTCGTCCGCAGCCGCTTCGGATCGCACGTAACTGTGACGAGCAACGATACTGTCGATATAAGTCGCGGTTAACATGATGAATAATGTATTTTGTTTCGGGATAATACAGCCAATCAAGAAATACGTCTCTTTCTCGCTGCGCAAGAACGTGCCTTGAATGTTGCAAATAACGTATTAATAACACTCTTTTGCGATTGTTGCGTTACCTATTATAAACTATTATACACATTATACACATTTACATATTCAATAGATCATAAAATTTAGTATATAATGTATACGTAAAATAGTTTCGAAGAAGTTTTCACGATTGTTCCGATTGTTTAAAATGTAGCAATCTAATATTTAGAAGGAATGCCATGAGGCATCAAAATTATAAGATTGATTACCTCTATATGATGAAATGTCATCTTGGAAGATAAAATTCTTAATAATAGAGACGTATTCTGTCATTGGAGGAGATCGACTTTAATCAGATTTTGCCTCAAGTTGCCGCGAAGGTGATGAAGATCGAGCGCTTTCCGATTTTGTAAAAGTATTATGAATATGGATAAACTAAATTGCTAGGTTGCATGAAAGAAAAATGTGGTAAGTTTGTGGGACAAGTAGCGCTTATCTTCTTCTCGGATAGCTCTTTCTGTTATCACATAGAAAATAAGCGATTTAAATGCAGCAGTTTTTCGAATTATAGATTGAAATATTAAATATTAATCAGTTTATTATAATAACAATAACGACAATATTAGTAATAGTAATTATAATTTTTTAATTAAAAGTTTATATAATGCAATAAATTAGAAAAATTAATGTTCTTATATACTATGTAAACTACATGCCATGTAGAATATCCAATTCGAACTATACTACCATAATAACTGCACATAATTGATTGGAAATGAGTATGTTAGAAAGTTTACTCTATTCAAGGAAATAGTAGTGAGCACTTAAATTCTTCATGAAAACGAACTTGTTACCTCGTGCTTTTAAGCAAAAGTATGAAATTGACTGGGTCGGGAAAGTTCATAAAAGTTTGCAACTATTTTTTGGAATACGTCGTGAGCAAAAAGCGATCCTCGTTTTACGTCACATACATTCTCGAACAGTTTTCTAGTTTAGCATAACGCCGACGTGATAAGTTTCACAAGATCGACTAGCTTAATAGACGCGTCAAAGAAAGCAAGAGTAAGTACGAAAAAAGTAAAACTCGCATATTTTGCAATGCTGCAATGTAGTGAATATAAGAAGTTTTATAACTTCTTGGTAACGATCTCGATAAATAAAAAAACGGACACTAATACATTGTTAGGTTCAGGTAAAGTTTCTAGCGAACATAAGTTAGAAATGTATGGTAAAGTAATAACGCAAGTTCCGATATTATGGAATTATTGTTGATTGCAGTAATATCGCGATTCGAAGAGTAATTCAAACTTTGCGTCTGATAAAATATTAATGCAATAAATATTTCTTGCCGATGTAATCTTTATTTTTGTAATGATTTAAAATATTTTATATGAATATTACATTATATGAACATTATATTATTATTATTTAGTACAGTGGACTTTGGACTGATTAATACTGATTTTTCGGCGATAAACAAATTTACTAATTTTAAAAAGGAATTTTAAAAAGGAATAATGCATCTGTGCATATATATTTCTCATTTTTATAATATTTTTACATCTTTTCAAATTTATTACTTTTAATTTGCGTCTAAAATATGCGATTTTGACAATATTTGGTATTATTTGTTTTCGTATGCAAATGCAATTCAAATGCGCCTTAAAGATCAGTTTCTCTCAGTTTCTAGTAATTGGTACGATGATATAAATCGCGATGTCGTGGAATTGTTTCGCAAACCTATGCCCAGCCGTAGAAATGGATAGAAATCCCACGGAAAGAATTATGGACTGAAATTAAATCCGCTGCCGTTTCCCTAGACTTATATTTCGCCTGATCCTTTTACGTCTCTCCTGAAATCTCTGCGAAATCTCTTTCAAACTTCGCCGCGGCCGTCGTGGATCTTCAGAGGCATGAATCGGCGACAGGCGAGTTTTCGCGAAAAATCACGCTTTGCCACAGGTACCTGAGTCGCACGAAAGAAAGAATCGTATACAATCGTAACATCGTTTTTTATAAGGATGTACGATGTTTTCGATTATATAATATGTCCCTGATTTTGCATGTATACGTATCAAGAATTGACAAACTATAGGAGAAAATTTTATGGTTAAAATATTCGACGTATGATTGCAGCGCATATGCAAAGTGTCTTTAGAACACGCGTCTTTCTTCGATGAGCGTGAATCATTTAATACACTATCAATCACATCACGTATCCTACTCCACGCGAGTTAAAGATCATTATCGTCTATTGTCATACCAAATTGCTGTTTCGATCCTTTCTTAATGTAATCTTCATATGTTTACATGTAAATGCACATATTATCGAAAGCTCGACCTCTACTATATACGTATCGAATCGTATCTATTACGGTGAGAAACTCAACATAAAATGAGATTGTGACAATGTGGACGATATAAACAGGTTAATCTTCTAACTCGCATACCAGGATCGATTATTGGTACTGAAGGAGCTTTAGATGAACTATTATTACAAAGTTACTGCATACAGAGCCTCGTGAGATTCAAGTATCTTATTCGATGATCAACAAGTTCAAGTTCGTCCTCGAGTTGCGCTATAATGAACATCTGCCTATAGTTATCATTATTAGACGGCTCTGGGTCTATATCAATATCGAGGAAGAGAGGTTTAAATTATTTAAGAGATTTTTAATTGCATTACAATCCCGCGTACATACCGTATTATAAAAAAGTACATGTTTTTAAGCCAAATCATAAATTTATAATAGTGAAATAAATTTATAACAGTAAAATATATTTTCCCTCTCTTTTTAAGTTTGATATTGCTAACAATGATCGTTAAATTTTATTTTATTATCCGGTTGTAAGGAATTACGAACTATGACGCTATCGAAATTTCATTTTGATTTACCTTTAGTCGGCGACAAATATCGGAATAACAGAGAGTTAGTAAAAGTTTAATAGCAATATGGCTCTTTCGCGGTTGGACGTGTTATAGTAACACCCTTTAAACCTCAACCTAATAGAGCGCTGAGAGATAAAACGGGCCAAGAGACTCGAATGGCTTATAAGGAAAGTAGCGCCAACGCTACTGGATGAGGTGATTTCACGGTACGAAGATTTTAAACCGCAGGTTCTGTAAACTTTCGACAAGAATGAAGTTTTCACGGTTTACTGCCATCTAACCTGGCATTTTCATCCTTCAATCACTAGAAGTACGACAATATTTAAATCTTAGTAATGAGCATTATAAAAAGAATTGTAAAAAACACATTTATTATACAATAAAAAAGATAAAGTAAATATAAGAACCGAATAAGAGCCAACGTCGGTGAAGTAAAATTATATAATACAGTAGGTAAAGGTAAATATCTTAAAACTACGATTACAAATTTCTTAGTTAAGACCCTTTTTAGTGTGTGTACAAAATTATGAAATACAGTTATAAAATATTCTAAAAGTAGAAGGTCATCTTTGCGCTGTTGGTCAAATCAAATATCTATATATCGGCGTCAAATTGTAAAAGTGACTGCTGCCTTATAAAAAAGAAGTCAAAATAAGAAACTAGCAAGTTTAATAAATAAAAGTCCTTGTTGAAAATATGACATTTGCTAACAGTCAAATATAAAATATTCATTGGTATTTATATTCGATACAGTCTATATGTCAAATTAAAAACAGCTTACAGATTAAACCCGTCTTATCTAATAAACGAAATATATATACATTAAGTATTATAAAGCAGCGTAATTTTTTTAGGCGATTAAAATAGCAAAGATCATCGTGATAAAAAATTTTAGATGTGAAATAAATTCACTTACTGAATTGCCTATTCCCGTCTTACAATACGAATGGTGTAACTGTAAAGAATGTGGATTTATGTCGAATATTTGTTCTGTGACAGAATAAGGATTGTAGATGATGCTATGATATTTTAAAAGAAAAAAATGCACGGCAAAACTGTTCTTCTATCGTTTAAATATAGCAGCAATAATATCTAAACTTGATAGCGGCAATGATATCTAAACAACTTGACTATTTAAACTTTAAATAGTCAAGTTGTTTAGATATCATTGCCGCTGTCAAGTTTACGTATTATTGCTGCTATATTTAAACGATAGAAGAATAGTTTTATTGTGCATGGCACAGCTAGAATCGTAACACTTATGTGAAATTATTGGAACGACGGGTAACCGACATGACACAACAGAATAGTCGGTTCCTCATGACCCCTTTCTATATATCTGTGCGTTAGATAGATATAAGGGATCTGCAATTTAATGTCGATTCCAAATCGGCTTTCTATAGCTAGAGAGAAAGTACACCCTCGTGGCAACATACTCTCGGGGGGTTGCCACGCCATTTCCGAGAGGTGGCGATTGTATAAAAACCGACGATTTTTGGTGGTCGGATTTGAACTCGGATCTTCGGCTCATTAGAGTAGCGCACATATCTCTGCGCCACAATCGCTACACATTTATTGTATGTACATTATATATATATTTGTCTCTCTGTTTACTATTTCATTTTACTAATTTTCTAAAACAGGATTATATTTTTCTTAGTTCAAATAAATCTTTAACTTCCGTTTATCATTATTTTTTCACTTTATTCGATGAGGGGAAAATACACGTGACAAACATCACGTAATAAAAACATTTATAAAAGAATTCTGTTTTCAGGGAACAATTGTTCGAGAAATAATAATTTTCGCAAAATATTTTATATAAATATTTCTCTATTGTCAAGATATATTGTACTAGGAGAATGAATTTAACCTAAGGTTTACTTACTTGCGGAATTTTAAACAATCGTAGGAGATTGGCAACTTGAATCGAAGTTACTGAACTCGCTGCACCAACGACTCCGCTGATTACTTTTCGCACGGCAGTTTTGTTGCAGTGATATTCCGCACCATCTATGTTGCTTATCGAACCTGGAATGCATAATAACGTGACACAATTCTGTTTGCAATTTATTTAAAAGTAATATTTTAAATTAACAAATTAATTAGCTTAATGATGCTTTTATCAATGGTGCTTTTATCTCTATGTCGATGAAATTTTGTTGTTGATAAACGCAGGTGTTAATATAATAATGATGTTGTTCTGTTCGAACCATTAATATTTTCATCATTGCACTGAATATACTGGTCAATTAATCAGTATACGGTAATTTGTTTTGTGTTGTGCGAATAGGGAGAGGTTTAATCAATAAAAAGCGTGATATACGCGAACAATATGAATATCCGGTCAATACTCACAGATAGAATTCGCACATGCAAAATGACGTAAATAATTTAAATATTTCGTTTATTTATCCATTAATATTAATATCAAACCTATAGTTCTTTATTTATTAAATGTTATTTTACATAAATAATTTAATATACAATGAACGCGTTATTGATATACGTACATTTGTCTGATTGTGCCGTCGTACCGGATATAAAATTAAAATTTTACCTGTAGTGCATTTAATCATTTTGTTAGCTAATATCACACGGCCGTACACTATAGAACAAAGCCGAATTTAATGAAATTCTTGTAACACGGCTTACAGCAAATCCGTTGTATTTTCACCTTTGTTTTTCTTATTGTTTGGACTTTACTCCACGCAATTTCGCAGCATAACACCTGTTGAATCTGCCGTTCTTATATTGTTTATCATTGATCTACGGTTATAAACATAAATCAAGTTAACATTTGCTGTATTATAATAACTCTAAAGATAATGTTAAGCTTTTAAAACAATAGGCGCATCAATCATTATATTCTTAAAATTTAAAATTTGTGGCACCATTTATCATAGATAATTTTACAAATTATCTTATTCTGATTATTATCTATATGCGACACGAAACGTATATCGGGAGAAATGTATGTGTGCCAATCTATGTCAAATTAAAATCTTTTATGTAGTTACGTTAAGCATAACGTTTATGCAATGCGAACTGTCACTTGTAGTTGAGAATGTTGAAGACCGTGAAGAATTTCAGACACGCAATTGTCGCCTGCATAATAAATTAACTTTCCGCCTCTACAATCTTACACTTGAAGAACGTCGTTCTTCAGCTTCTCGTTTGCGCACCTGGTTTGGGAGTGTTTACCGATGAAACTCACTCTTATTTCTATACATAGTTAGTGTAAACGTTTGCTAAAAGCTTAAGTGTCGCGAATATCGAGAGGGTGAGAGGCAATTCTTTCCTATAGGGGTTTCGCATTTTTCTTTTATTTTGAGGTTTCATTTTTCTTATTCTATTCTTTTTCCTCGCTAAACTGTGACGGCGGAAGAAATGGCGATAGAAACGCTTTTCACGTGTAAAATACCAACAAATCAATAGAATTAAATTTACTTTTTGTTAGAAGACGTTTACATTCGGCTTATAAAATTTATGAATATTAAGAAAGGGTGAATAAAAACAAATTAGTAAAAGAATATAAAAATAGCATACACATACACGCATGTACACAAACACAAACACACGTACACACACCACACACAAAAGAGGAAGCGTATCGACGCGTATTCGGTCAACCATCGTGAATGATGCTGCTCGCACCTTCTCTCGTTTTTCTTTCGATCTTCGTTGTGCTTTGCGTTGGAAGACGAGACCTTATTTTCACGGATCTGTGCACACGATAATGCATGCTCCCTTCTTCAAGATTACGGTTTCCAGAAGCGAGATAGGCTCAGACGCGAACCGACAGGTGCAATATGAAAGAAAGAAAGAAGGCGAGAAGACGACGATGGGGGGAGAATTTTTCTTATAACTGCGTTCACGTGAACAGACGGATAAACTTGAAATTCTATAGGGCAAACAGGTTATTTATTTAATGTATGCTAATATTTTAATAATTTAGTTGGGCTGACAAAATATTACGATGCTACATAAAATAATAAAAAAATAAAATGTGTGTTTCTAAAAACTATGAAAATAAAACTTGCTTTTTTGATTTTTTAAAGATTAATTAAAAATTAAAGATTCTGTGTAGCGTATGATTATTATAAAATAGATTGTAATAATCAAAGCAAAAATAATTTTTTAAAAATTTATTGTAACGAGAATCGAATGGAATAAAAGGCCAAAAAATAATTTTATTTTACGCTTGTAACTTGTAAAGTACAAATTTTCAAATTTATTCTTATAATATCACATTCATTCAACGTTTTACTGAATACCTAATAGATCGATTTTAGGAAGAATGTAAAATATAATGTATATTATTTTAAAAGTTATACGCATGAATAAAATTGTGAGGTAAATTTAATTAAAATTATAAATGTCAACCTATTTTTAATGGTTTGCTTAATGTAATATTAACTTTATTTCTTACTTTGTCTTTTTCTCTCCCCCCCTCTCTCTCTTTCTATCTCTCTATCTATCTTCGATAATACATTATTGCATAACTGTTCTTCTGATATCGATTAAAATAAACTTCCCTCGTTTGCTTTATACACCCTTTAATATTTTGCGCTTGAAGTATCTTATCAATTGAGAAAGTAAAGGTAGAGCTGCTAACTGTCGTGCTCGAAGAAGTATTCTCGACAAAACTTACAAATTGATGGATCACTTGATCTATCGTTATACTCATCGTAATTGGCAAACTCATTACGAAGGAACTTTAAAAAGCATCACTTCTGACGTGTAGACTGTTAAAACACTCATGCGTATATTTTCCGTTACATTTTCAAGAACGAACAAACGCTTATACTGATGGAATAACGTAAACGGTGAATCTATATGGAAGAAATAAAATGAAATATCAAAGCTGTGCATGCATGTAAAAAATATGTACAAACATTTTCACATTTGAACATATCCCGTGTTTGAACATATCTCGATACATCTCGATATTCGATCACGATATATCCACGCTTGATCATTATTCGGAACTCGGGTTATTCGCAAATGTACTCCAACAATTCTGACCGGTGCGGTGCGGATTATTCCGGGTCGATCGTCAACATTGTGAATATTCGCGCTCGTTTTTACGCTGGGTGAATCGTCCTAATTTTCGGCTCATTGGCTATTACTGAAATTGCGACAGCGGTTTGGCATCGAAAACCGCGCGTTACGGTCGAGGAATATTGAGTTACGCTGTAGCTTTCTATCCTATTCCCGCACAATTATTGGGATTATAAAACCGTGATTTTTTTCAAGATATTCGGTTCCTATATAATTTAATTTTGTAGAATTCCTTACAATTTAATTATCTTTAAAAGAAGTTATCTGTATATGTTAGCCTCTCTCGGTTATTTTAGGGGTTTTAATTTAATCCAATCAAATCTGATCTTCAAGAATACGTCCACATTTTCCCGAATACTCCAGATTTAGCTCACGATTATTTCGATACAAGTTTCAACAATAACTGTCTTACAGTGGCTGCAATAAAAATAAAAATAGCAACCAGAAGCAAAAAGGATGTACTCTCGGGTTTCTCAAATACATAAAACGCATTTGTAAATCTTATGAATCGAAGTACTTTCTCATGTTATAACACGAATATGCATATTGGGAAAAAATGAGAATGCACAAGAGCTTACTGATGCTGCTTTGAAATTACCTTGTGCTTTATATTGCGATGTTTTTCGAAGGAGCGAAATGGAATAAATCAAATTTGCATGAAAATACATGTTACAAAATTCAATCCCTTTTAGTTACAAAAGATTTCTTTGTGGTCAATAAACGGATATGCTATTTGTTTATAAATATAAGACAGATTTTTTAAATATTTATCATCAATGAAATTTTTAATTAAGAAAGATTGATTCTAATAAAGAAACTAAGTTCAACATGTTAAGAAAAAACACATAACCAGAGAGTTAACGTATTAAAAGTAATATTATCGTAAAGTAACAACGAAAAGAAATAAAATAATAATGACAGAAATATTTATCAATTAAACTATTCCGTGTATAAAAGACTACATATGTTAGTATGTTGATAAGTATTTCTATCATATATGAATGTATGTGCTTAGAATTAGGCTTTCTCATGTCGATTTCTACGCTGCAAAAATTTTATCATAAATTAAATCAAGTGGCATCTGTAACTAAATATATTTTATTTTCTGTGTAAATTTTTAGGAAAATTTAGGAAATATTATTAATACTATATATTATGTGCTTGCCTATATATAAATCTAATCTCCTGGAAATCTTAACAAGAAGATGATAAATATTCCCGAAACTATTTACTTTTTTTAAATAATTAATTTTATACGTCTGGTTTCAATGTCTTAAAATACATTTGTATTACAGTGCAGAATTTTTTGCCCGTAAATCTTTACCATCTTTACGCGATAGCTTTCTTTTCTTTTATCTCCCTTTCCGTCTGGTCTTTAAGACTTTTTCTCATTCCACTCTGCCGAATGTTCAGGTTTATAGCGACCGTGTGGTTTATAGTGGGTTGAGAAGCAACGGTACAACACGGTGATACGCGACATAACGATTCCGTAGAGTTCGTTAATGAGTCTTTCATCTAGATGTAACGAAATGTTAGCAATTAATTATAACATTTAACTTGGTAAACTTTGTGCGTTTTCTTTCCGGTCGAGGGTTGCTAGACGAGAAATGAATGGAGGTACGCGGTAGCAATGAGCGCAGATTGAATGTGTTGACGTTGGCTCTAATCGTCGAAGTGAGAAACGGGAGAAATAAAACGTCGGGAAACGTGCAGAGGGTACGTACGTGGAAAATTCGAGAGACTGAGTAATCGCGTTAATTTAAATTGCGGGTCAAGATGCGGGTTGTTTTATGCGTCTCACGTAGAGCGGCTTCTGACTTTTACTCCCGCAATTTAGAAGTGATTAGTAAATATAGGCGCCGTGTATTTTCTTAGAAAATTGTGTAATTAGTGTAATAATTTAGTGTAATTAGACATATTTTTAAGTTTTAATTAACCAGATAGATAAGTAAGCTTTTGCTTTGAGAATTACTGAAATACTTGCACTTTTTTAAATTTATCTGGTTAACTAAAACTAAAAAATATCTCTAATCTTGATAAAACTAATATAATTGCTATCATTTGAAGTTTTTGTGTTTTTATTAATTTGTCGGAATTTTTATCTCGCGCCGGACAAACAACGCATAATAAATGGAACCTAGTAATCCAACCTTGTGTTACGTGAATTGCATCTACTAGCGTAACATGACACAGGAATGATCGTCTTTAGTTTATCTTATTAAAATAATAGGTGTTGAATGTGATAAAATGTTATGATCGTTTGTGTGCTTTTCTATTCTAACAACTTTTCAATAATATATTTTAATTAAGATAGATAGATATAAATACAATATAATACTTTAACCTTTTAATCTTTTATTTGAATAGTGTTTCCTTTCTGATTAAATCTCTCCTAAGTTTTGATGAAGAGAAGCATGATTATATTTACTATATTTAAATTCTGTATAAATAACTCATCCGTATGTAAATTTCTGGCGCTGTGCTGTTCTAGTATAATCTCAATATATATTTCGTGCATACATATATAGTTGGTATATTTGCACAGTTTGGTAAGACGGAAACCATAGCGCGGAATTACTCTGTCACCGTGACACAATCAACATCAGCGACAACCGCGAACATCAAAATGACAGCAATTTGCAATTTATAATGACGATAATTATCGTGAAATCAACATACAAATTGAACTCTGCAGTAATTTTACAAAATAAAATATTTCAGCAAAATGACTTCAATAATTTAGCAACTTGAAAAAGACAAAAGACAAAATTATCTTGTATTTTTTAAGTCGCTAAATTATTAAATTTATCTTGTTAAATTACTGAAATTTAATTATTGTGGGCTATACCGTGATATCTTCGAACGAGGTAAAATGCATTGAATCAAATAACAAGCATGCCGCTAATTAGCACCCACAGCTATGCAAGTTCAATACCTGTGTGCCATACATGCATATTCCGCATTTCCTTTTGCCAGAGATTTGAAAGCAAATATTCACGCGACGAGAGAAACTCGATCTTCCTTGAGCATCATGCTTTATGCTGAACAAATAGTTTTCATCGAATAAGAGTAAACTTATATTGACTAAATAATTATGTAATATTATTAGTATGAGAAAATTTAAAGCGTAGTTTTTGGCATTCTCTTTATTTGTTGAACGCGAAATTATTTTAACAATTAATTGCTCTTTAAAAATGTAATAAGTAATTAATAGTAATTAATCCATATAACAGAAATTGGCATGCGTGTCTCATAAAAATCTCGAAAATTTTATTTTATGATTTAAATGTAACTTATAATAATTTATTATGTGAAATATATAGGAGAGAGATACTCATAAATATTACTGATTTAATTTTACTGCATAATCAAGAAATATTCTTAATTGCATTATGGAAGTTTTTGCACGTACCTTGTTTTATACTATAGAATTCAAGAAACATTTACGACTTTGTAAACAATCAAGTCACTCTACCCGGGGTGCACTCAAGAAATCAGTTTACCGACACATGCTTCGATTCCCAAGACACTTTCCGCTCTGGAAGATAAGATCAGGATTGCCTCCCATTGCGGCCACATGCAGCAAGCCCATTTGATTCGAGTACTTTAATAGAGAGAAAACGGCGTGTCACGAACAGAAATACCCTCTGTGAATAGCTACGCTACTTGGAAATAATCGGAAAACTTAAATGGCTGTTATGCGAGCATCGTCTCTATGATTATTTGAAAGAGTTTTCGTACTTCGGGGATGAATTTAATTTTTGACTATTCAATGTTTCATATCTTTATTTATTTTATGGTATCTCGTTACCTCGCACCGCGATAAAATTTATACAAAAATTATTGGACGTATAACGTTTTCAATATTAAAGTGCGCGCGTAGGACAATGAAAGAATTGTATTTTATAGCGTTGTATAATTTTTTATTCCCAGTTGCGATTTTTTAATACCATTACTTTAGCAAGAAAAACAAATTTAAACAAAAATTGTAAAATGTTTCTTGAATTTTAAATACATAAAAGTAGTGTCTTTTTATGATAGTTTTTTTACAATGCGTGCTTTTGGTATCTTTTTATCTTTTTTCTTGGGGGAGAAAAGAATTTAGGTAATATACATATAATCAATATAAATAACGTAAATTTAACGATATTACTTGACAAATAATGCAGAAGATATTTCTATTTTTTCGCGTTTTAAAAGAGATGGACGAAAGTGAGAGAGAATTTCAACTTTTTATTTTTACGCCGTTTTGCGTCAATTGAAAAATGAGCTAAGAAAGGAAGGAGTGAATCAGCGAACCGATGAAACGAGGAAACTCGTTCAATTTTGATGTAACGAAGCGAAAGAGGGAGTCTGTGGCTCGCAGCACAATCGCCCTCGCAACAAGTAATTCAAGAAACGATCGATGAAACCTACACCCTACCTGGTGAAATATTCTCGATGCTCGTTTCATGTTAGAGCCCATTCGATCTCGATCTTGATAGAGAGACGGACTAAGTTTTTGCGAAATTTATCGTATTGCCTCTTTCACAGTACAAGTTGTTTCTCTTTCTGGAAAATGTAGAATTGTCGACGGAAAATTCTCAACATTTAAAAGTGTTCTTTTCCTTCGATTTATTACGTAAGAACTTCTAATTAATATCTTGTTACGGAAAGAAGAAACGTTCTAAAAAGTATATAAATGATAGGACGAAATAAATTGCAAAGGGAAAAAGTACTTTATTTAGATATATGAAGTACTCACATGTCATTAATTTTATTATTATCATACTTTTTATACTACGATTGCATAAAATGGGATCAGATTGATAGCAGTAATATATATATATTTTTGTTATTGCAAATAATGTATGCTTTTACATATCTTTTAGAAATTAAAATCTCTTTATTATTATATTTATATGAAGTATAAATATTTAAGAAATCAACTTTATAAATATTTATCACAGCGTCTAAGAGTATGTCACTTTTATTTTTTTGTATTTGGTTAAACGGGTATCTCACGATTTGAGTTAAGGCGATATTTGTTAGTTTATCATTTAGCACGAAATAGATTCCATGATTTTTTTTTACTCTAGATGAGGCATACGTTGTTGTAATATCAACTATTATTGATAATTAATGCAAACAAGTTTCCTAACTAGTAACTGTGTATCATTAGATATATGATAATCTCTAATTAGCGTCACGTTAATTAGTACATCGCCACAAGCAAATTGATAATGCATCTTGTTGACAAATGGATATTATTTAAATATCGACGGAATATTTGGCGTTTTGTATTATATCGGTAGTCGATCGATCGAGTGTGATCGATATAAAATATTATTGGAAATCCACCAAATCCATTTTATAATTATATACATTCTTCTAAAGTTTACATTGATTCTAAAGTTACAAGTTTTTGAATAATTCCATTTTACTAGAATTTTTAGAATTGCATTTTTAAATATTATGTTTTTATCCAATTGATAAAAGATATAATTTATTATAAGTTTATAATAATTTTACAAGAAATAATAATTTATTTTATACCTGTAACAATAATTACATATCTTATTGTTATTGCTTTAATTATAAAGAACTATTTTTATTGATGATAATATTTTGTGTGACAGAAGAAAATATCATCTAGATTATTACGCTTGTGTACATATTACCTCCAATTTATAATTATCAATGCAATTATCACGCACATGGTTGCTCTGTCATGTTTTAGCCTAATAATTTTCTCCAATAATATACTAATAGCGAATGCAATACGGTCGGCAAATAGAATTTTTTATCCTGCGAAAACGAAATAATTTCGTCATTTCTGCCGAGTAGTTATTTGTCAAACATGTTTAAAAGTTTCCAAATAAAATTTCGTTATTCTTTTGTGATTCGTAGAGTGAGGATTAATTACAAAACTTACAAGGTTACGTATAAGGTCACAAACAAATATCAAATTAATTATTTCTTAACTCACTTTGTCCTGAGATTTCTATTTCTTGATTCTTTTGTTTCGCATTGATCACTATAGATGTATATGGTCATTATAGATTCCGATTTGTAAAAGAAAGTTAACAATGGCAGTCGATTAATTCTCTGATCGATATTTATTTCTTGGTAACCAGAGTCAAAAGACATCTTTAATTCCTTCGCGCGTGATAATCATCGTGTTTGTAGCCGTCGTCTAGCGTAGCAGCTGCTTTAATCTTTTTGTGCTTAAACCTTTCTTTGACACTCGAGCAAATTACGAAATCTGCACGGATACTTCCGTATTATGTTTTGTCTCCGAAGTTACTTTGACCGATATAGAGGATACCTTGGTCAAGGTTTATAACTTTAAACTTCAATGAGAAAGAAAGTCGTGATTGATCTAAAGTAGAATGAGAGAGTTGCCTCCAAATTGCGTTCTCTCTGACAAGCTCGTAAAAAGGGAAACGAATTCCAGAGTGGTAGATTTCTAATTTGGAATTTATTGTCGAGCTGTCGACTGTTTTGCTCCCAATTGCAGATAACATTTTCATATATAGAAAGTCAAGTTTCTAATTAATAAAGTTTACATTTAATATTGTGCTAGATAATTTAGTTTATTCAAAAGAACCTAGTGCAATATTTGGATATAATTGAATTAATTAGAATTAACAGATGCGCGATATATAAAATAAAATATATTTTATTAACTTTGTCTCTCATGCAAAATCTTTTTTTCGTGCAAATGTGAAAAAGGATACATGTAATAAAACTACTATAACGACGAAATAATTCTGGTGTTACACTCTTGAAAAAAAAATGGGAAAAAGAGATACGTATGTCAAGGAAAAATGGTCTGCGCACACGTTGTGGTAACTCAAACGTGTTTTGAGCACGCAAACCACAACACCACGACAACCATTTCACGGTGCGCGGTGCAGAGTGACAGTGATCTGTTTATCCTAAAAATATTCCTTAAAGCAGATGTGAATACCACATAGCTACGTAAATATGACAAGTTTGATAGTGAGTGCTTAGCAACTGTTCGCTATTGCGAATTTATGCATATGTCATAAAATCTCGCAAACATTTAAAATGTACCTAACAATATTATTATTAGCGATTTCTATATTGTTAGTTTAACAATATAGAAATGAGATATTATTTAGGAAATATGTATTTTATCCAAGTTTATGTAAATAAGTAATGTTTTAAATATGAGGTAGTACATATGATATAATGAAATATCCACTACAGGACACAAAATTTAATTAACAATTTGAGTAATGAAATCTAAATTCATTATTACAATTCTAATTTGCTATAAAATCACTGAAATAATTTTCCTATTGTATTGAAACAAATAATAATACTTATACAAATTATCTGATTTAAAGGGATAACAAAAAATATTCACAGAAAACAACGGCGAAAGCTTAAGAATTTATAACAAAGCTAAGCTCTTAACAACTTTTTGTAAATAAATGATGAAGTAGAACGCAGCATTCTATATCTGGTTAATAAGAATAGGCGAGTAACAGCTGTATCTTTTATGAGAGTCGAGCTCGTTAACTCATAAGGCCGGGTGTATGCTACACTGCTCGGTAAACAGCGAATCTTGTTAGTGTAAATGCTGCGACATTCTCCTATCTTTGTTAGAACTTTCTTCAGAATAATGACAAAGGAAGTAAATTCAGAGAGTGTTGTAATTCCGGCCCACGTCTCGAACCGAATATACAACTTTACAAATTAACATAGTCGTTTATCAGACATGTATTATACATCTCGATCATCATACGCACAAGTCTAATGAATGCCATATATAAACTGTCGATTTATTGATTTATTAATCGTTCGCAATAAACAGTCGAAATGGTAAAATAAAAAGTGCTATTAAAAGTTATATTTATTAGAATGAAATAAAGAAATGTTTTCACAGAAATTAGTTTCATGTTTTGTTAGAACTTCTCTAATTTACGTAACTATTACGTGAATGAATTTTAATTCAATTTCCTTAGCTTTGTTATGCAAATGGCTTAACAAAGTTTACCCCTTCTTTTCTGCAGAACAACATGCGCGAGAATTGTAACTCAATTTACGAAGGAATTTAAAGGCTTTGGAAAGTTATTGCTTCTTGTGAAGAGCTGCGATCACTCCTCAGGCAATTATTGACAACGATAATCGGTATTATTATTTATAATAAAGAAATAAAGGGTGCGAATCTTGAACATTTTGAAAAAAATATTAAATATTATACAGTATAGTTGTATTCGTTTTAATTACGGAAAGAAAATTATTGAGAGATCAATACTTTCCAATATATAATCAAAATATTAATATATTTTCCGAGATATTTTCAATTATTTGTATCAATTATTTTTCCATTTTGCACGCAATATAAAGTAAATTTTATTAGTGAAACGGGCATATGTGTCTCATAAAGTTTATCGCGCATAGACTAGTTACACAGTTCATTACTGGAATTAAATTTGCAGTTTGTATTTCGCTGTATATAGTCAGATTATACGATTCTATAATATCGGTACTCGAATTAACTCACACACGCTTGCCATAAATAATATTAGTTTATACATTATTCTAAAGCACTTTAATTCATTAGTTACTTCGTATAATCTTAATTTTAATTAATATTAAAAAGCTGATACTGGGAGATATGCACGGCTTTGCGTTGTATAACACGCGAACGTACTTACAATTTCTCGATAGTAGAATAAATTAAAAATGTTTATAAGCATCTCTCTTGTTTCTGGAGAAGTAATGAGGACTGCGGTGTAATTGAATAACGCCCGCGCGATTAGGATTCCTCGGCAGATACTCGGTAAGGGCTGAAACGAATCGTTTTCGACCGGCACGTTTGCAAACCGGCACGATGTGATCGCGGCGGGAGCGGACGTAAATACGCGTTAATGTACGAGCGTGAGGCGCATCCACCTAGTGGTAGGAGTTATATTCCTATGGGAATGCCTCAGTCGCGAGTAGTAGTAGCTGTTATAGGTCGGGCGTGCGCTTCGAATTACTAACCACGATAAAACGTGTCTCGATGAGAGCTCGATGTTCCACATGGTGAAACTTGGCATTTATCGGATCGCTTCGACGATTCATCGTCACGCATTTCGACAGCCGTCTCAACAATCGAGTTCAAGAATTGGTTTTCCTTATTACAGACGCAAATGATATTCGAAATCGTGTGAAATAATATTTCTGCATATTGGTTTTTGCTGATAATTAGGATACAAGAAAGATTTTGGTTTCTCTTTACATCTACCAATTGTAATCTATATTCATGGTCTAATAAATATTGTATATACATACGCTTCGGTACTTTGCGGTACATTTTATCGTTTCTTTATACAGTCTTCTTTTTTTATCGATAACGAGAAGTGGTGTGATACAATAAAAATTAAGTATAAATTATGGCTTCGCGTCGTATACCTCAGATTACCCGCGATTCGAAAGCGCAGCTTTTATTATCAATATACGCGAGCCGCGTTGAATGAAGTTCGTTGTGTGACACGTACAGATGCAAACCGACGTCAGGTTGCCGTACATGTGAAAGTAAGGAATTCGTATCGGCGAGAAAATGGAATTGCATCGGAAAGGCAACTCGATATTCCATTACATTGATGTGACCACGAATGGTACTGCATTGCGAATTACAACCCGAAGGTGCTGACTGTGCACGCTAAATGATCTCGAATTTGAATCTTATCTCTAGCGAACGTTGCATTTGAATATCGATAGATTGTAACATTTACCTTAATTAGCTAATAGGTATCTTTATCAAGAATTTTGCGGAGGAAGCGTCTATTGATAAACATTTATTTGACATTATTTAAGCATCTTATATAGACATGTTTTAATTTTTTATATATGTGTAGTTATTAAAAGATTTAAAATCCTTTTAATTTGTTCAAATATATCGACTATTGTTACAGCTAGATATACATTCAGCAATATAAAAATGACGCGAGATATATATATCACCAGTATATGTTTTTGAGACATTACTTTCTTTATATTTTGATGGATATCGGAGTCTCTTTCTTTGTGTGTGTGTGTGTGCGTACGGAAGGGCGGGAATATTTGTTCCTGACATTCCAAATATTCGCCCGTGATTATCCCTGATGAATCGACGTCGTACAATATTACTTGCGTGTGGAGAATCGCGAATAATATACGTACGCGCGAGAATGAAGGTAGTGAGAAAGAAAGATATGAAAACTACGAGTGGAGAAATGAATTGTCTGTCGATCCTTCGGTCCGGTATAAATTAAATCCAGTAGAACGCGACGTGAATTTACGCATGAATTCGTTTATTTCAGTGGTGAGAATTGGGTGTGCTTGGCCTCTGCACAAAAGTGATCCTCTTTCGCACTCTTATTCGTTTTTCTGCTGTTGCCGAGATCCGAAAATTGGATTGCCGGTACGACAGTGTCGATTCTTTGTTACTATCGCGTGTAACCTGCGAACGTGGAAATCACATCTTTCGTCATCGACTCTCGATCAATTTGCACTTCCGGGACTAAAAAAACAATCCCCTCGATTTCCATGTTCCTCGTTTTAGAAAATCAGGTCGTTTGGGACTTCGTCGCATTACGAATATTCACAGTATCTGTAAGAATAAATCTAGGCGGCAATTTTATTAATCTGCATCATGTTTAAAAGATTTTATGCGAAATGTGTTTAATTTAAATAACGATATTGAAAGAGTATTACATATAGTGTAACCGATAGTATTCGCATTACTCAACTTGAACTCAATCGAAAATTCGATAAAGTCACAAGCCTGTTAAGATTTATGAAACGTTCCGAATCTATATTTGAAAGCGTATTGAACGACATCGAAAATGTATATTTTTCACTCTGAAGATTTCACACTGAAATTTTTTATTTAAAATGACAGTTCAAACATTGGAACTTATAAGATTTTATTCTGCAAGCGGGATTTGCAAAAATAAACACGTCGCAAGTTTTATAATCGCGTTTTTACTCACGTGCTAACTCAGCTAGCAGGCATGCGTCAAAATTAGGAAGATGACCAAAAATGACCAAACATTATATTAAGAAAGCAAAAATATAAAGTTTGAAGTTATAATAAAAATGAAAGTATTTAATACAAAATATTGCTAATCAAGCAGTAACTTACACATTGCGCAATGCGAGACATGTAACAATAGAAACAATTATTTATTACTTGAAAAAATTTAAACTCAATTTTTGATCAAGGATTTGTTGCAGACATTCTTATATTTTCAGTTAAGTATCTTATAAAACATTTATTTATAAAAATAACTTAAAACTCACGATATTATGATGTTTTTGTAACATTATTAAGACACAAAAAGACGTTTTAAATTAGGTATTATTTGGTCATCTGACATCACTGGACCAGTAATCGCCAGTTTTTTATGTCATTTTGACGTAGGTATGTTACCTGGGAACTTAGTTAATATATGTGAAGGAACACAGAAAGATTACGGCGTTCAATGAGCAATCTAATAACGCGATCGAGATAACGTATCATTCGGAACTCCGCGCTTACGATCACCTCTACAGGAGTTCTTCGATCAAAAGGAGTAGAAGATATCTACCTTCCACCGATGCGCGATGGTCAGATCAAAATTATCTCTCATTTCCTATTACTATCTTTGAGCACGAACGAACCGAACCGGTCGCGGTCGTTGGCCTGAAATGTTCTCGTTACTATTCATCACTACTAACATCTGAAATGGGCTTTTTATCTTACACACTGCTTTTGTTTTAGCGATACAGTCACGTATGATACAGTAGCGATACGAGTTTATTTAAGATACCCTCTCATGATATCAAATCTCGTATTACTTTGGTACGAAATTTAATATTGCGATATCATGAATTAAATAATTAATGTTGTGAAACGGCTAAATGTCTAACAGTTATATTCGATAATATGTCAGTTCTAAAACTGACCATTTTTTGGTGAAAATTGAGTCTCGTGTATGGTGTGTATGTGCTTATATATGTAATTAAATATTCTCTTTTTGTATTTAAAAAAAAAGACAAAGCGCATTATTCGAAAATTAACAGCTGACAATATTCGTATATAAATTGGATGGTCGAAATAATTAGAAAATACGTCGGATTATTATTTAACGCGGAATTTCGTCCCCCTATTGCGATGTGGAACATTCTCTCATTATTGCTCGAATTCTCCGGCCGTTCCATCTCCAATGATATTAAAATTATCAATTTAACCTGTTTATATTGAGAAAAGTATCGGTAATTAAAGCAACCTGATGCGTAATATGAAATATGCAGAGGTGTCTTAATAACCGGCTTTAATTTAGTTTTTAATTAAGATTTTTTTTCTACAAATTCTGTTAAAATAAAATACAAATAAAGAGAAGAACTTTTTCTTCTTTGGCTCTTTATAATTAATTTGAACTATATTCTATCAAGCAATGCTCTACTATCAAATTCTGTGAGCGTACAAGTTAAAAGTAAAAGAAGTTTTAAATAAGAGCAGGATGTCACGAAAGTTTATTTCGTTTTTGTTACGTGATAGGTGTTTTGCTAGATGTAAACCCGTGGGACTAGGATAGCTGAACGAACAGAAAAGAACAGCGTGACAAGAAGCTTTCTTCGACAAAAGAAGTTTTCCTTTTTTGACTCTGCTCCGATAACAAAGGCGATTATTTTAAAAGAGGATATCATTACAGAAATAAGAAATGAGTTCCTATTTAATCATTTTGAAATGAGTTATGCGAGTCCCTTGACATCTTTGAGTGTTCTTTCTCAGATCGAGGAGTGAGAAATTGATATATCTATAATGTAGAATAGATAAAATAAAAATCTATGTAGAATTGATAAAAATTGAAAATCTTTTGCTACAGTATTTATAGTAATACTGAACAAAAATTCATATAAATATACTGTCTCACTTTTCACCTATGCACCATGTATGCATACGTACATATACGTATATACATGCATACATGCGTACATGCATAAATGCATACATATGTATAAAATAAAATTAAAAGAGAAATATCAGAATGTACATAAAAGTGCGTTATAAAAAAATCCGGAACGTTATTAAGATATAGGTATTTTTTTTCTAACAGTTTTTATAAAAATGTTGGATATTATTGACACGTTTAAAAACTACAAAATTGTACTTGTTATTCTAGCTTCATATCTACGTCTATAATATTTCATGGCTGCCAATAAAATATGAGGTAGCTGCAGAAATATTGCACGTTGTCATATTTTATTTATTGACTAAACGCAGGCAGAGTACGAGTGAACTTTTTGTAGAGTTATTGTAAAACGCTGCTTTACTTTTGGATATCTTGTTAGAAATTTTAAAATAAATTTAGAAATAATTATAATGAGCATGTAGAGGGTATACTAGCGATTTTCTTGCCATTTATAAAGAAATTATTTAAAGATTATTTAATTTTTAATATTAAATGAAAACATTCCACGAGTAAAAATGAAAAAATAAAATTTAGTTTAATTTAACGTGATGTGACAGGAATTTTTAGTTATAAATATGAAATTCAATATTTATTAACATCAATAATATTTATTTATTCTAAATATATATGATAAAAAAATATACTTGTACAAAAATCGGCAGTTTTTCAAAATATAAATTAGATTTGGAATAAATAATTACTGATTCAATTTAATATCTAAATTATTATTACCGCTAACGTATCCTCGCACTATCGTGAGATAATTCCAAAAGGTGAATTTCAACTATTCTTTAAAGATTTCACTCGAGAAAGTGACTTCTCTTGTATTTTGAGAGTCGGATCGGTTCTCAAAACGTTCTGCATCGCAAAAACCCCGGGTATTCAAGTAGCTATTGAAAACGCGAACGAAGCAGACTAGACTTCGAGTTGCGTCTTGAGCGCAATAAGGAATTAAAGGAGATATCTTCCATATCACGAAACGTGACGGGCATTTTATGTTTTAAAATATTTCTTTATCATTGATCAATGTATATTGCAAGAAAAAGAGTGCACAAATTTAAAATCACTAATTTTTATTACCAATAAGGTGATGAAAGTAATAATGATTCTACACGTAAAAAGATATAAACAAGTTGCAAAACTAAATTTACGCGATCTCACAATTTGGTAAATTATATTACTCGACATTATTTTACAATTTATAAATATGATGTGAATGTCCAGAGAAGGATATCATTTTTCGATTTGAGCTAATCGGATATGAAATTAATGACTGAATAGTACTGCAGAAATTATGGCCGAAGCTGCATTTAATTTCGTTTATGTAACCCGAATAATTCTCGTATACAATTTTGCAGAATAAGCAGAAACCGTAATAACTTTATAATACACATACAGTTGTTCGACCAGGTTTATATCCTCACATCAAATACAGATTTACGTTGGAATTATAATCGGGATAATGGTACAACATGTGAGGAATTGGACGTAATAATAGCATAAGTCGACTTATATTACTATTACATAAATTTTATTTTTAAATACTCTTTCTCTCCTATATACGGCAAAATCCTGAATATTATGAATAGTAATATATGTCCTGATTTTTTGCTCTTTTATCTTAAATAATGAAGGTTTTAAACTTCAAATTTATTCTTTCAGACGTATATAAGCTACTTACGTTATTTACGCAATGTTATTGTATTCAATTTCTCATTTAATATTTTAAATAATAAAAGGATATTGTTACAATACAAGAAATTATATATAGCAAGATATTACAATATGTGAGTTACAATTGATTGAAGCTATCAATGCTATGTTTTGTATAAGAAAGAAATTGTAGCATTTTTTTACAGTTATACATATGAAATCGAGCAGTGTCTAAATACCTGATCGATCACTGCTTTATTGAGCTAAAATGATATTGTTATCTAAAAAAATTGTTCCGCGACTTCGTATGTTTGATTCTCTGATCTACATATATTTCATAGTTTTGACAAAATGTTACATTGTACATAGATAGAGATCCGTTGTTGAGCCATATAAAATTTTTGAATCATCGTTGTTGAAAGTGATACGTGAATGAAAACATATGATAGTATTTTTATCAGTTTGACAGAACTTACAGATTTCCGATATTGACCCTCTTGATAAAAAAGAACCAATATAATAGAGAGTTAGAAAAGAGAGCCTACTGTGACTTGGGGCGTCACACGAGACGCGTCGTTTCTAAGGTAACTCTTCGAAGTGAAGCCCTTCCCTTTTTCCTTTTTCCGTCTTTGTTCGCAGAATTGCTGAGTGGACGGAGAAAACTAACGAGTACTCTTTATTTAATTTTATTGACTATGTCTTCTTTTTTTAAAGAAACATTGTATTATTCTGCTTGAGCTCATCGGTATTGCAAAAAATATGTATAAAGTACAGTGTATAACGAGAAAACGAATTCTTCTTTACAAGAAATTATGCGCAAAAAGTTGCTTAGTTTTTTCATGATACACAATATACTGCTGCTATAAAACAAGTCGTATAGTTTTCTTTTTGAGACAAAATGGAACATTGCGCGATGAAATATCGTGGAAGTCTTGGAGATTTTGCATGTTATTCCTCTTGTGACAGTGTTCGATGATTCCGCGATGTTTGAAATGTGATGTGTCCGAAGCAGCTATATCGTGACGTCGAAGGGGATTGTGTGTTCGTTTTAAAGATCAAAGAAAACACTATACTTTTATTATGTTTCTAATTTTCTACATTTCGTGCTGCGTGTCTGATGTGTCTGCTTCTAATCGCGGATCGCGGTTAGTTTTCTCGTTATCAACGTGAAAAGCTCCCGATTAAACTTTTGAGATAAAATTTCATGAGATCGGTGAGTTTAAATCATACGTTCTGCAGAGATGTAATATTTGAACTGTTTTTTCTGTCTTGATAAAAAAGGAAGACGACCGGAGGTACTAAGGTTTTAATTTTAGTAGCGTGTTTCGTATCAGCGTGTAAGATTAATTCGGATTCAGATATAACGATCGATTTTTTACCTTTATTATGTTTTCAAACGGACATTTTCGTAATATTTAAATAAACTATCACAATCAAATGTAAATGGAATTTAATAATTATACAATTATGACATTATGCGGAGTGATACATTTTTAAGTAAATAACGTAAATTGCAATATCATAAATATTGCTGTATTCTGAACTTCAATTAGCTTTGTTAGTTTTTAGCCAACATTTATATTTAATTGGAAAAGATATTACTCTTTTTTCATGTTGAACGTAGCATTGTAACTTACTCCTTGCGCAAAATTGCATTGATGAACATCTGTAAAATAAGTATTTTTAACGAGTACATTGTCAACCTCAATTTTTTTATTGCAATTTTATTAAAAAAAAAAAAAAAAAAAAAACATGAACGGTTGTCACTTCGCGCCAGGCAGCAAGCAAGTTGAAATCGATTTTTGCCGGTTTTTAACGAAACATTGTCAGCCATTCCCTCAGGTACAATCGAAATTGTTTCCCGAGGATATATCATTTAATGCAATGCGTATCAACAATGTGAATTGCAAAGCGTCCGAAAATCTGGCAGGGGATATTTCTACAAATTGCATACGCGTGCTTTTTTGCGGAATGCGCGTATATTTTTAACTGCGGTACGTTTTGGTACTTTGTTCTCCCCTTTTGAGATAAAGTGAAATGCTATTTTTTGCAATATCGTTCGTTTATGGAGATAACGCGCATATCTCACGGAGCGGAAGCAATTCTGTGGGCAACGAATAACTGCCGGGACGTTGGTACGCGTCGCGTGGACTACAGTTTTACCACGTTCCTTCCAAACGAGTGCCCTAACGGGAGAGCTCTTTCCGGTTATCGGCGTATGTTTATCGGGACTTTTGCTGAACCAGTGAAATTCTATGCTTGAGATAAGTGCGAATTGAATCTGAATCTAAAATGTTTTATAACATCGTCGTACAATAAAGTTCGCGAAATATTTTATCAGAAGAGAGTATGCACATATATCAAAGTAATTATTTTAATTAATTTTAATTAATATTATTTATATACTTGACATTAAATAGTACTAATTTATTAATTAAAATTTGAGATTCTATAATTTCTTCTTTGATACTTGATTTAATTTGAGATCTGGTTATTCGTACTTATTCGATGGTAAAAGAATTCATTACAGTGTTTAATTTATGGATGTGGTACGAATTAAAGTTTTTGTGCAATTTTTGTAAAGCTTTCCACATTGTAGCTTTCCGATATTTTTTGTTTTATTGTTGAAACGTACGTGTTATTACCTCCTGATGAAACAATGTTGACAATGCTAACGCTTTATATAAAGCACAATAATAATCAATGAGATAAGAGTAAAAGAGGAAATAAAAGTTGGTGTTCTAAAAAAATTAGAAGAAGAAATAACTTATTACTTATTAAGTGATTGCAATCTCTTTACCACAAGATTTATTTTAATAAACAAATAAAAAAAATTGACATGACGTCCACTCTCGTTTGTTGGTTATCAATTTGTTTGTTTTCTTTATGCATTACCCAGCGTAATTTATTGCTGTGTAAAATGGGAAATTTTAATGAGCTCGAAACTTACATTCCGTGGAGATTAAAAAAGTTCGAAGGAATTCTATTTTGTACAATTTATTTTATTATATTTACAGTTTTAAGTATATCGTACATAGGATTTAATTAAAAATTTTCAGTTATATCAATATACTATTATAATAAATCGATAAAAAATAATCATCTTATGCATATATTTTTGTATAATAGGTTCGGTTACATCTATTAAATAGCGCGAAATAACTTATGATAATACTTTATCATTTCTGCTCAATTTGAAGCCTAAAAAATATGCTATCTGCATATTCATCGTTTTTCCGACGAATAAATTGTATGTGCTGATTCAACTTTTTCATGAATGCTTTTGAGATAGGTTAATCGTTCGATGGTCTCATGTGCGAAATAGCAAGCTATGTTGGACGCTTTTTCCGCGGTGCGGCTAGCCCCCGAGGGTCGAATTGATAAAATAGAGCAAAAGCTCCCATCGGTGCCATCTTGGAATGTCCCCTGAAACTGCGGATATATATTTCACCAGTTGGTTTAACTGCGGTTTCCTTAATTCACCGAGAGGCTGTCGTAGTAAACGATAACTGACGTAAACCCCGAAATCTCCCTACGACTTCTTGTCCTCTTTCTTTCTTTTCCTTTTATGTCCTCTTTTTTTTCAAATCAAAGATACTTTTATCTTGTCGCTGGATACAATCAGATAAAATTGGATAAATTTCCACAAGAACGGTAAAAGACGCGTGTTTCGTGAGTGCATATCATTTGCAGATAGCGAATGGAAGTCACAAACTACACCGAAATCATTTTTGCTGGATGTTATTTAAAGGAGAGCGATGCTTTGATAACCACACATAAGTGTTAGTATAATAGTATCACATCTCGCACGTATGCGCGTAAATTAAAGTCGATTTCATAATTTCCTTTGTTCGAGCGTTTTAATTAAATTAAGGGATTATTAATTATTTCTGTTTCAAATGGTGAAAATGGCCAGGAAAGTTGTCACAAAGAACACCGTAAATAAGATATAAATGAAGAAGTGGATAAACGTATATTTTATGAATAAACAGCATAATTTTATAAAATAAATCAGTAACTTAAAAATTTGTTACGCATTTTATTAAATATACCCCTTTATTTATATTTATTTTATATTGTAGTTAACACATAAATATATAGAAAGAAAATTGACGGAAAGAGATATGCAATTTCACTTGTTCTGTTTAATTTATTACAATACATTTATTATTTATAGAAAAATATATGCATTGCATTATATTAGGTGATTTAATTATGACAGAAGTTACTTTATTTTATTTCATACATTGATGAAAGTCATCACGTAAGAAGGTACATTGAACCATTTGTTATCACCCATTTCTTCCCGTCTCGTCTGTCGACGTCTATCGTGATCACGGATCGTAATGCGGGTTGCCGAAATTTATGCGATCGAATATCTAACGTGAATGGATGTCAAAGGAGTCGAACACGTGCGGTCGCTGTCTTTTGTTCAGAGGAGATAAAAAAATGACAAATATTGATGACAAAGAATCCTATTTTTTAGACAGTGATTTTTTCGACTGTTCGTACGACTTTGAAATGTGATCTTATTTTTTACCTATCTCAATTTTATTGCTTTAGATTTATTTTATTTATTGATATTGAATGTTCTCTAAATTTTGTATGCATGCGATGACAAAATTGTCGAGAAGGATAATGAAATAAAATACAAGATAATAAATGAACGTTGACAACGCTGTGTGACTGTATAGAAACACTAGAAACAATCTTCACAATTATACGCGAGTACTTAATTCACATAACTATATTTTTATTTAACTACAGTTTTTTTCCAAATAGAGAAATTTTTTAAAATGAAAAGATTAAATAGTTTTCATTCGCAGATCTTGCAATTTTGTAGGAGACAAAAGGTATATAGGAACATAATAAATATTGTGAGAAATTTCAACCCCGATGGCAAGTTGCTCTGCTGTGATCTCGAGCTGTTAAAATTGTCAGCTAAAAAGTTTTGTATCGTCATGACATAGATAACTGATGATAATAATTCGTTTTCCCGTAACAACAAAGTACGCATTGAAACTTTAAACTCGCGGCACAGACGGACACGAAATATCGGAGAAAATTTTCGCGGTCTCCCAACGTTATTGTGAGGATAAGATCTACTAAGAATGACGATTTCTTTCAGACAACGGTGTAAAGTTTCCAAGGTATAATTATCCATTGTGGCAACCCTAACTCGTGCTTATGTAATCCCGGATCTCCTTCAAATTTATACAGCTAATACAACCCGGGTGTACGTTTTCACTCCGTATTTATTAACGTCAAGATTATATCGTCCGTATAATGGAGTCGTGCCAAGTCGTTCTGTAACAAAATTTAATAACTAGGATCATAAAGACAGGGCATCTATGAAGTAGAATCTAGTGACTAATACTTTTTCTCATCACAGCAAAAGAGTGAGCGAATACTAAATTAAACAGTCATTTAAATTTATGCGCTGTATGCTGTACTAATATGCGCTAATGCACTGTGCAATTTTTAATTCTAAAATTACACGTCAAAACCATAACTGACGCGCTAATATACATTATTTACTGTAATCAGTTTCAAATTAATTTAAATTTATTGCGCATAATGTGAAAATAAACTCTTATAATCGTTGCATTTATTTTTCTTTGATCATTGAATTATAATTATTTACGACTGAATTGAATTGCCATCATTTTTTGTTATAACTGAGACTTTCCTGCATTTAATTAACGCATAAAATACATAAATAATGACAAATAAAACTTTAAGGAAAAATCTGTTATGGCACCTATTGGCATCTTTTTTGAATATGAATAATGCATATGTGCGTATACATCGTGATATACACAGTCTGCGCCAAACTTTTGATCACTTGCACGAATCGTAAGTAGTTGCGAAGTTAATTTGTTCTTCCAAATTAGCGTTTAAATTGAACATTTTTGTTCGAATGTATATAGCATACGTTTTTCATTTTGTACCAGATAGATCATATTTTCCCTTTTTTTTTCTTTTGAAAGCTATCCGTATGCAATGAACGTTGCAAATTGTGATGCATGTCCTCTGAAATATCGCGCATGCTGTGTTTTAATGAAAAACGGGAGTAAAAGGATATTCAAATTTTCAACCCAAAAGATTACAACGCTTTGGAATCTGTAAGGTACACTTAAAATTGAATATAATAGTTATAATTGGAACATATAATTGGAAAAAGTGGAGACACGTATATAGATAACTTTTCTATTTTTACATATAATGTGATCAAATTTAAGTTCATTTCATTTAACTACATTCAGCAAACTTATTAGCAAATGATGAAGACCATTAACTATTTTTTGCTGATACACAAAACATCTAGAAATTATCATAATATAAAAATGAGTAAATTAAGTAATAATCGAGTATACAAATTAGTATTAGCATAATACGTTCATTAGAAACTTAACGATTATAGGAATGCTAATTTTTATTGCAAAATTATTTTTTTAAAATAATTTAGCTAATTTTTAATAATTAAAAAAATTACTTTTAATGAAGATTGTAATTTTCTCTTATCTTTTGCTGCTTCAAGTGGGATAAACAGATATCTATGGAGATGTATGATCTTGTAAGCCTGTAGCAAAAACATTTTTGATCATGCTACGTTAGGGAAGTAGGACGGAAGTAGAATTAAGAATGTACGTCGCGCGGTAAATGTAGTAAAGAAAAATAATTAACGAGTAGCGCGGAGAAGTAAATAGAGCACTATAAAGTAGAGCTAACTGTGGATAGCCATATATATCACGCATTAAGATAGAAATATAGTGCCCTTCTGCGCAATTTTTAAGTGAGTTTTTCAAGCTGTACTCGTAACCTTTTACGCATATGTCGGTCATGTTTGTCGTAACTGTCGAATATGCAGAGCATTTGACTTCACGTATTACAAATTTTACGTATTTCCTGCGAGACCAATTCGATACGTCATGCATAATCCTTACGCCAAGAGCAGTCAAGTTTTCAAACGATTAGCTGTCGTGAATAAAATTGTCCACGTGCTTACGTATATCTCACGCAGGAGACATGACATTTTATCTCCCGGAGTGCATTGAAATTCATAAACCGAACTAGGATTTTCTACTCCACCGCTTAGAATCAACGGATGGCTGCGAGCTGCGACTCGCTTTCCGCTGCTTGATTTTTTAGCAGCCATCCTTACATCATTTGGAAGGCACGTCTCTCTTTTTTACGTGCAAGAAGAGAGAAGACTACCCTAAAAAAACCGCGGGCGAGGATTTTTATTTAAATTCATCTCGGAAAGAGAATTTTTAAAAAATCGCTCTCTATGAGCACGTAAAGGCGCTGACTAAATATTCAGTACTTGTGCTAAGTTAATTTCGTCTGAATCGTCCTTAGCAGTAACTTAGATATTCATACTATATCTCTGTTTTTGCTACAGCAATATGCAATATAAATATAGAAAAATCCGGCTTTATAAAAATTAACAGTCTTAATTGCCACGTACTCGTGTTATGAAACGTGACTGTTTGATCTAATCCGATCTTCATTTTTCAGATACGATGTCTCTATAACTGTTTTATAGATTTGTAATTAATTTTTCTAGAGATATAATTGATTTGCGTTTATCACAATAACGAACATTTGATCTTCTTTAATAGACTTTAAAGGTATGATATATGAGAAATTAATACGTGATATATTTCGGATATCGACATCCAATTTATTCAACTTTATTAATCTGATTGAAATTTTATCAATTAACACATATAACTTTATTTTAGTATTTATATATAGTTATATTTTTCGAATCTATTACTATTTCTAATAATTTCTGAAAATCTGAGTAAAAAAAATACGTTTAGTACACAATAAATTTTAGTATCAAATTATTCTAATGCATGGCATTTTAGAGCATTATGAATGGCCAACGAAAAGAGAGCTTATTGCGGTATTATAATATTAACCTGTTATTAAACATCATTATTGATGACATGTTGTTTTGCACGAGACAATGACGAAACGTGAATGATTTCACTGAATACTATTCACGTAATAGGGTACTGATAATATGTGTTGTTAGCATCGAACATCAATTTTGATGAGAAATTTATGTTCCATCACACATTGACATATATGAGTGCAGCCTTATAAAGAGAGTACGGGTTTTCTCTTGAGTACTGTATTAATTAGAGAGCGATCCACAAACGATGAATAAGTTCACATATTAAACAATATTCAATAAATACGTGTTATTTATTGAATTTGTAATGCATCTCACAATCAGTAATAAACGATGAATTCTGATATTTGATAATTTTTATGAACGATCGTTGAATAGAAAGATAATAACGTAAAGATGAAAATACGCGATCTTAAAAGATCATTCTCAACTTGCTGTTTCCTTTCGTTCGAGAACAATTAATTATATACGAAGTAATAAAGAGCTCGCCATTAAGTTTCAATAAATCTACGAGTACGTACCCTTGATGAAATCTACCGCCATTTCAAGACCGTACGTATCCTTGTCGCAGTCATCGAGTATGTGCGCCCCGATCTTAACTCCCGGAACAATTTCTCGTTGATTGAGGATATCCAAGGTGTAGAGCATTGCCTCTAACGCTTGTACACCTCCCTGAGGCATCACGGGTCCGCACGTAAAGGTGTCCTCCCTCTCGTGAACCATCATCAACCCACCCAGCACGAGATCACCTTCGACCACCGCTTCCTTCTTTATTGGCCAGCTAAAGTCATGGACCAGACCGTTCGGTTCCATCGATCGAAATTGGTGACGTCGATGTCTAATCGGATGATGTAGTTCATCGCGAAAATGACTCAAACGTATACTCATGCGATCATCATGGTGACGTAGCCTCACGGTGTCCGTCATCAAATCCACATATTTGTTCAATAACGGTATGGGCGTGATATTGTCAGTCTTCGAGATGTCGATCTTTCTGGCCCATTGTTTGATAGACTTGAAGCGTCGATCGTCGGCCGAGCAGATGCAGCTCAATAGTGCCAGAAGCAGAAACTTCATGACGTCATAATCGGTAAATTATGTTGTTTGTTACTAGTTTCGGGTTTCCGGCACGTTGTTGAATTCGATGTTGCCGTAGCTTTCGCTTGTCCGCCTCGGGCTTTGAATTCACGATGATTTACGTCCCTACTCTTCCTTGGCAATATGAACGGAAGAGCGATATCAGCTTCGAACGGAAGATCGGAGGCCTTGCGCACGATCGACGGAAAGGATGTGCCAGCGCGGATTGAGGGGGATTCGATTGATCTCGCTTTTCGTATTTCATATGTGTATGACGTATATCAGAAGTGAGCAGCAACTGATTCACAAGTGGAATGTTGCGCCATGCTACTTTCAATTCGATGACACTTTGAGATAAAGATATTATATTGAAAAATAAATCATAATTTATTAAATTAATATCTTTAGATTCCAAAAAATATATGTATATTGATGTAGGTAAAATATTTAATTAACAATACTGGGAGAGGGCAAGATGACGAAAAAATATCCACGATTACCAACTTAATTGGAAATAAAATTTATAAGCTTTACAATTATAATTGAGGCGCATCTTGAGCGGAAGGCATGTAGTTTCCTGAGGAACGATATGTCGCGACATATGCTACCAATATGCTAATGTAAGAGGAGAGCTTGAAAGTACAGAGGGACAACATATACATGTGTCGCCACGATGCTCACGTAATCTCCCATTTGCTTTTATTATACAGGACCTGTCTTTCCCGGTGTTGCACATTTTGCGACCTCTAGGTTGTCACAGTTTTTCAACTTTTTTACGTAAAGACTAAAGAATGAAATATGGCGCGTTAACTGTGAGTTTACTCGTCGAAACATTTGTCGATTTAAACGGCGTCATTTACGCGTAAAAGTTGGAACAGATTTATCGCTGACCTGGATCTTACCGTTGTTCTCATAATTTATCATCTCCCCCTTTGATTCTCGAAAAAAAATAATATTTATGACCTATTACGTTTAACACCCTTTTGCTTTGTTTTAACGTTTTATGCTTAATTGGATATTAAAGTATTTTACGGGCAAATGTGTGTAACTGATGCTTCTTTTATTGATTTCGTGATTAATATTAAGCATTACATAAACAACAAAACACAAATATCTTTGAACGTGTTATTATGCTCTTCTGTATAGAAGGCAAAATACGGATTTATGCGTTAAAAACAATATACATTTAACAATAGCGAAATGAACTGAGTACACATCGTATCTATATAGACAATCATTATCTAACGCCATCAGATTGGCGACGACTCTGCTATCGGGTATTTTGATAGGTCTTCCGAGCTTCGAACCCGCAGGTGGTATCGTGCAAGCCACAAGTTTAAATTGCTCGGTCACGAAGCGCCGCGTTGCATGGCCGAGAAATTGCAGATGTGCGAGCGCGGGCGTGCGGTCGCGCGTCGATAACGACCCCGGGTTTCGTGTAATTAAAAACTTCGACGTGGCTACGTCGCTGGAAGTTGCGTTGTTCCTGGGGAACTTCCCGGCTTGCCGAACGATCGTCAGAATCGACGGACCGAGGTCGGCTGTAATTCGTTGTTGCTGAATGTATACCTGTTGCGCGACTCAAACTCCGACGGAAGTTTGATGGCTGCGCTGCACCGTGTTGGAATGCTTTCGCACGATTTCTTTCTGCACGCGGATATGCATTATTACTTACAGGGAATGCTCTATGATCTCTATGAACGTTCAATAGGAACATGACCAACTGTCGGTTCTAGACGACCTGTTGCTCCCTGTCCCTACGTGATCGGTATTGTACGTGTATAGCGAAAAAGAGGAAGAGAGAGATGATTGCAATCAAAAGCTGGAGATAGAAGTTGTATTATAAATCGTGCAGAGTTTCTCTCAGATAAATTTGATGAATTTAGAATAGATTTTTCCTTAACGAAAATTTTATGGCTTAATTACACAGTTATTTGGTATTCTGATATTCTGATATTGCGATAAAGAAAAATTCGTGTTAATTAAAATTTATGATATTTTAACAGATAGTACAAGTTTTATATTTGATCTAGTTTTATATATTGGTTCTCTCTGAAGAGAAACAATTTATCAATTAAGATGTATCTATGAAAGCATCTGTTAATAGAAAAGGTGTAATAATTCATTACACATTCTGTATATCTATTTTAATCGCAATTTTTAGCAATTTTCTTCATTATTTTAATGAATTATACCAGTAATAACAATATTTTTATGATATAAACGCAAATTATAATATTTTGATTATAAATTTTACAAGTAGCGTAATCAATTATTATTTTTATGAACACCAGAATTTATGTAATTTCTATATTATTATTAGTGAAAAGTTAATAATTCTCTTGTTATTATCAAATGATAACAGTATAGATATTATTATTATTAATTGAGAATTCATGCAAATGCATTTATCTTCCTACATTCTTTACTTCTTGCATCTCTTCAATTCTTTCTAATAATATTTTGCACGAGTAATGTTATTTTTAACCTGAAAATTCCATAATGTGCAGTGTCGCGATGAACATCGTATAAATTACGAAATAGTATACAACAGTTCGGTAGTGATGTCGAAGCGTATATATAGGTACGGGAAAGTCGATTTTGCCGACGGTGATAGGAGCCCCTCGTCTGTTTATTAACGGTGTGCCGTTTTTCGGATGCTAAATTTACGCTGATGATTGCAAACATCTGCTCGTCAAATCAATTGATTTTCACCGTTGGTTTAACACGCAATCACGAGTCGGGATCGGTGATTGTTAGCAATAACGCGCGCGCGTAATTTTATAAAATATTGCACGACACAAAGAGTAAAGCAGTACATAATGAGCGAATAACTAAAAAGAAGAAAAAGAGAAAACAGTATTAACAAACAATAGAAACAGAATATAATAATGTTGCTCCTATAGTCTCTACAAAGTCTCTACAAAGTCTATTAGTTTTAGATATGATTAATTATTTACGTTTCATAGAGTAGTCGATATTCATATGCATATTATATACAATAATATCATTCTTCTGTTGTTCTGATCTATATTTATGGTAATTAATATAATTTAGTATGCTTATATATGTATAATCATTAAATGGACGACTATTAATGTCATACAATAGTTTACGATATGGCACGTTTCTCACAACGTGAAAGTTACATAATAATTAAATTTGCTTACCAATATATAAAACACATTTCATCTAATCGTTACTGTTTTGAAATGATTTTATTTAAGATTATTTATTCTTTAATATATTTATCGTTATTTGTGATTGTCTCATGCGTAATTGATTATTAAATTAGATAGACAAAGAATAAAATAGATCATGAAGTCGTGATAATTTTCAAACCTATCAGCTATACCGCGGCTAATTAAGCAACGGAGTTAATCGTAATTGCAAACCATCCAATTAATTGATGATTCACCGTATTCGGGCCAAAGTGCGGCAAGGATCTTCATTGAACTTGTATCAAATATGTCACAAAGCGACCGCACAATTCGGCTTAGAATTAGATGAAATATAATGGACAATTTACATCTTACTCAAACTGTCGCCGTAAATTGCTCAAATCTCAATAGGATTCTGGATCGTATTTCCTAAAGTTTCTATTTGGAGAGGAAGACAAAGTTACTTAGCCGTAACTTCGGTTGATACGTACTTCACGCACTTGGAATTTTTAACGATGTGATTTTGCAGAAAAGTTAGATTATGTCCTGATCAAGGTTTGGGGAAGTAATTTACTTGAGATTACACGACGACGCGATAACGTTCGAAGTTATCCAAGAACATAAATGTTAAAGTAAGATGGTTGTAATATGTTTCTTGATATAATTTTTTTATTGTAAATAAAGATCGCAGGGTGTGTCGTAGTGAATTATAACAAAACAACTTAAAAGTATAGTATAATGCAAACGGAAAAAAATGTTATGTACGTCGCACGATATGATATTTCTGCTATATTTTTTTAAATAGCATTTCTTAGTTATAATTAAATTTCCATCTAGAAAATGAATGTCGTTCACGGTATATTTGTTGTATTAAATTTAAACTACAAATTGAAAAAGCGCCACGTATAAACTTTCAATTTAATTTTTTACTAGCTAATCGAAAATCCCGTGCACAATAACGGATTGTCAAATTGAACAATTCTATTTAATCAGAATTTATTCACGATTTCTTTATCCGCTTGTTTTAACGGTAGAAAAATTATTTTTTGTCTTGCACAAAAAAACTTGTTTAATCCTTTCACAGCGATTGTTTGTGTAACTCTCTTTATTAAAAATACATATCTCACAGATATATATTTTGAAAAACCGTTGAAAGAAAAAAATCTGCGTTTACAACGGTAAAACAAGTGATGTTATTTAGTGCACAAAAACGGTCTAAAAAAGTGAGTTGTTTTTTTCTCTCCTAGGTGTTTTACACCTAATATTTCTTTCGTTGTAAATTATTTTCGGAATAAATTTAGATAAATGTATTTGAGTGAAGGAGGGTGTTATAACGGGCAATCGATAACGATATAATACCATAGCAATAAATCGTCGATGTCACATACGCGTGAGATAAATGTGCAATCGAATTGCAAGCCCGAGAACATTTCATCATCAGGGCTTCAAAAGGGTCTCTTTGCCAGTTAAAGTCCACCTATTTGATTATTTATTATCTTCATTTGAGGTTTCATTCTGTATTGCGCAAAGACGGTAACATTAATTCAATACACTCTGCCCACATTACCCGACTTTTCCGCGAGGCTTCACGAATTTCAAGACGCACGTGCAAAAAATTAGAAGCTAGGGTACTTCGCAAGAAGCTGTCATCTCTCTCCTTTCCGTCACTTGTATAACTCGTATAACACGCGGATTACCGGAAAACTCGAAATCGCGAACGCCGAAAACGAAAGGCAGCATCGGCGGGTGTAATTGGTGACTATATGATTCACAAAATTATCGTGCCGACAAATTTTGTGTCATATTCCGACGAAGATTCTTGATTTACTGCGTTTGTTAGGCCGAAAACGATTTGAAAAGGAGCACGCGCGCGCGTTACTGTGCTGTAGCAGCCACTGACTGGCTGGTGCGACTGCATCAACGCTACCCTCCTCGAACGTATCAACCCTCCTCCCTCCCTTCAATCTCCTCTCCTACTCTGCGACCCCTCTCTTCCTAACGGTCTGACCATTTTCTCGTAAGTCCTTTCTCTTTCCTGTGTCTTGGCGCCCTCTCTTTTCTGCTGTCTCGCATAACAATCTGTATTAATTCACGCCAAACGATTAAATAATGGCTAGAGCACTATTTTAACTTGAAGAGAATTTTCGAAGGTAATGAGATGTTTTGCATAAACTGCAAATAACATCCGCATAGTGTTTGCGAAAAAGACGAGAAAAAAGATTCTAATTAAATTTAAGAACGTAATGCTGCTTCGAAGCTTTGATAACAATACATTATGCGAAAATACGAATTCAAAAGATTCTTTGTTATATTTTAATTAATTACTTAAAACATGAATTGTTATCAATTTCTCGATAAATTAATCACAGATATAAACTGGATTAGTCGGTTCCTGTAGCCAAAGATTATAGAAATGGTAAAGATAAAAAATAATATGTTTACATAATACTAAATCTTAGTTTTTATTTGAATGCATCTACTATATAGTATACGAGTAATGATAAATTTAATTAAATTTTAATAATTATTTTTATGAAAATAAGTATGGTAACTATTTGATAATAATAAATCATATCTGTTTCGGAATACTTCCTTGTCAAAACTCGCAGCGTAATTTCGTAGTCCGTGAGGTGAGTGGTCTCGCGCGGCTAAAATACCGCGGTAATTAGCTTACACGGCGATGTATACTGCATGCGGTGCTATCATAACGGAAACAAGCCACCTCGCAACCATTAACGCGTATACATCGCCGTTACCTGCATTCAAAGAGAGATGTCTTTTTCATCATACGTTTATAATTTGGTTTCGCCATACACTGACAGGTTATTTGGTTTTCTGATAGTTCTTTTTTCATTCAAATAATCAAAAGAATAGATGAAAATGTTTTTTTTTTCGCTATTTATTTGTTATGCGATTCTGATACGTAACTGACGCAACGAATATTCCGCTGTTGTTTTATTTGCTCTGCAATTAGCCTCGCGTTTCGCAAGTTTTGTTGCTAGTACGGCCTTCCGTACAGTTCTTTAATGTGTTTGTACAGTCGAGTTGGCCCAAAAAAACGTAACTAATGTGAAAAACAGAGCTAATGTGTGTGTGTGTGTGTGTGTGTGTGTGTGTGTGTATCGAGCAGTTACTAACTGTTCCGAGGTAAAAACTATGCTAATTTGAGACATATGGTTAAATTCGGATAAGACGTAACAAGATTTGCCGTTTACGTTTTACGTTATCAATTATATTTTTGCTACTCAAAGTGACAGTCTCTATTTCTGAGCATTTTCGGAATAAGTAATATTGTTAAACGATAAAGCAAATAATTGAATGATATCGCGATCGGATTTATCGCAGTAACCGCACAACGAAAATTGCATTAACTGGTATTAGATCCTTTGCGAAATGTAGCTCCCGATTACATTTTTCGAGATACGGTTATAGGAGGTCCGAGCTGTAACGAGGTATAATCTATCCACGTAATGACCAGGAACAGTAATTGGAGAAAAGTGCAGAACAGGCGAGAGTTGGCCAATTGGAGAGAAAGATTGTTCGGTTGCTTCACAGAAACGTATCGATTGTTAAAAAATCGACAAATTAATTTAATGCTATTTCATTTTATCCACTCGGAGAGATTCGAGATAGAAACGTCCTAGTACCCTAGAATCCGAGTCACTAGTATATAGGATGTCGCGTTTAATTTTTGGTGAACGACGTTAAAACTACACGTTAGTCCAATAGCTGGGCTAACCGAGGGAACGATTGGTCCGATTTGGCGCTGCACCAATCCTATACGATTAATTGATCGAGAAATTGAGAGCAATTTCTAGAAATGCGCGACATCTGTTACACCCGCGATAATGTCTTGAAATTCGGCACGTCAGCTGGTTACGACGCGTAATAGTTCATGAATCTATTATGCTGTGCAACCATGCAAAAATGCGTGCGTAGAACCGTCTGGTAGCGTTACCCGCGTGAGTGCATAAAACCGTCTGGTTAGTGCACAGTGCTTGTTGAGATTTAATCTAATACTCCACTCTTTAAGACGGGTTTAGTTTTACGAGTATTAAACATGTGAAATTAGACAAAAGGACATCAGCAATGTGTAAAATCAATAAAATTAACACATTCATCGCTATGACGGTCATCGGTGATCGCCATGGAGCGACAGTCAAATAAATACGTCACGTGTTATATCTTTGTGCAATTAAATACTACAAATTTACTACTATAAATTATTTAATACTATAAATTAAATGTTTTGTTGTTCTTTATAATGTGAAATAATTCAATTGGCGTGAAGAAAAAGTCACGTAAAATACACTTGGCGGTGAATATGTTAAGAGATATCTAATTATACGAGATGTAAGTAGTTTCACGATGTGGCAACCTGCCACACAAAACGTAAGGATGAGAGTGTAAAGTGACAGACAGCGATCCAACGCGTTACTATAATACTCTTGAAAGAATATTGGACGACTTTTTTGACGTTTTATTTAATCCGCTTATTGGCAAAGCGCATGAGGAAAAGGTAACACAAATAAAACGATGCGCTATCCGGTTGCAGAACCTAAAGAGTCGCGACTGCACCGAACGGATTGCGAAATGGAGAAAAACGATAGTGATCACGTGCTTGGTGCATCATGGCCGCGGAAAATGGATTAGGCGTGTTTTTGTGCAGTTACTTATGAGATCACGTAGCCGGAGCCGGCTGAGGTGGCTTCGGAAATTCGTGCCGGAAGTCTTATATCTCGGTGATCAATTCTCTCGGGGCGAGCCGAGATAAGTTCGTTAAGTGCCGGGTCGCAACCGTGCAATCGACTGTGATTTGTTAAGAATATCTAAAGCTTTGCCTAGGATTAGCTTTCACCGAGTCGGGAGTCGTGATTTATAATAGATCCTTGTACGTTAATATAACGAGCATGAAACGTGACTTGAAAGATTACTTTTGTCCCATTATTATTCATCCGCAGAGCAACGTTGGTTCTAAATAGCGCTGTGTTATATGTGTATCTTTTATTTCGTCTTCTTTTGAATTCTTGCAAAAACGAATAATGAACATCATATGTCAACTATTGTGATTTTTAATACAAAATTTTATATTTTATGTTTTATATAAGAATATCAGAATCTCCAAGCTAATCTTACTTTGATTTAACCAAACTGTTATCACGCGTACGTCTTTTCTAGAGATAAATTTATATTACTAATTTAATTTAATTTTGTGAATTGAATTACCGCTATTATTGTAATTTATTCATCATGGTGCATACCACCGCAGCTAAACATATGACATTGTACGGCTTGTCCTTTCCGCACAAAGTCATATGCTGCATATTCATTTAAGTATACGTCATTTTCATTCTTGCGCTCCATGCAACCATACGAAATTCCTTGCATTGCTTTTAGTGACGAGATAAAAATTATGAAAAAAGTACTTGTAACAAGCACTTTGATAAATACCTGAGGCCGAGCATAATCCCGATTAAAAAAACCATTAAGTATCGCATACTAATTTACGGAAACTCCGGTTTAAATCTCGTTAGACGCTAGTGGTTAATGAATCCCCGTGGTTTTTATTCGCAAAGCTTTTTAAGCCATAATATGATCCTAGACTATAACAAATTTATGACGAGAAAAGTTTGTTGGTTAGCTTTCTGTTCAAAAAAAGAAATACAAATAACTACATGCTGCCTTTTAATGTTCATTTAAAATTTTTAATGCGTATGTTTCTACGTGACATACGGCAACTTTGTGCTAATATTTAGAACAAAGGCAAAATTGATTTTAAAAGTTACTATTGCGAGGACAGCATTTGTTTTGCAAATTAAAAACGTTTTTGCAATACTTGTGCAAGAGTATCAACAGATGTAATATTCTAAACGCCAATTCCGTGACAAACGACTTCCGGCAATGGCGAAACAGTTTTCCGGACATTCGCAGAAAGTGATGACGCAACGGATGAAAGTTTCAAAAAATAGTCGATATAAAGGTATGTTACAACGTTAGTATTTTCGCACAAAGGAAGCAAGCGCACGTTTGATGTTCCGATATATTGGCCACGCGAGCACACGTTTAAATATTCCACCGCAGCGTAGCGTTCCCGTAACATTGATCAACAACTCGGAACTTGTAGGAGAAAGAGAGCAACGCGTTTATTGGCGCTTTCCAGAGAGAAGTTTTACGATACCTAAAATTTACATCAAACGATAGCGATTCGTCGCTTTACTTAAAAATTTCATTTGTAAAAAAGTTTTCAATCGAAGATTGATCAAAGTTTGATTAAGTTTTGTTTGCGAGTTATATTTCTTTACCTTTAAAATGTCTCTTCAAGAATCTTCTCAATATACGCAGTATATAATAACAGATATACATATAATATTAAACATTTCTGAATCGGAATGAAGGATTGCTATTCGCAATGTTGCCGATATCGTTAACATTTTCATAACAATAATAATTAACATTTTAACAAGACAGTTAGAATTTCACAGATTCTTCTCTATTCTTGCAAATGACTCTTTGCTTCGAACGAGAATGCCATTCCCCGGTGGAAATTCTGGTCTCATAAAATTTTCATAAAATCGTTATTACTGCTCACTTCCGTGAGGTACAGCGGTATTCGATTTTGCCATTATCTCCTGCTGTGGCGCCTCAGCTGAGCTGCACGTTGAAAAATGTTGTTTTTGAATCGTTCGTCGGGAAGCAAGTCGTGACAAATTGCTGTGCTCGCCACGAGAAGCAACATTATCTCGAGAGCTCGCGTGCAGTTCGAACGCAAAAACGTACATGTTTTAATGACAACAGGTACAACGTCGTCGTTCACCGTTCAGTTATCAGATATGAATTCTGGTATTTACGAATGTACATCGAATTCGGCAAAATGTTTCAATATCAGTAGCGCTTTCAGTCACAGTTGAATTAAAAAAGAAATGGCAGGTTTTAATTACATTAAATTAGACGTACATATGTATGTATATGTATGCGGCATGTGCTTTATTTTTTTTAATGTTTGCATATTTTAAAATAATAAAAATGCATGTGATATATACTCTATTAATATTATGAGCCCTGCAGCACGTCGAGAGTGATGTAAACATATTACTGTTTATTAACATTAAAAGTTATCATTTCGACATAATAATTCTGAAGATCTGCAGTCGGTTTATGACAGTGAGATTTGTAAAGCATGCTATATTAACATTACATCTGCAGTCTTGCGAAACAAAGAGCAACAGCGACTCGACGAAACAAACGCGGCGAAATTACACTTTCGACTTAAATTAGTAAATTTTAGACGTTATATCTTCATTTTATCATCTGTTTGAAATCATCTTTTTGTATACTAGATTGTTAATAGATTAATAATTTTCTTACAATTATCAGAATTATCGTTATATAAATGATTAAATAATTCTTGAAATATTTTTATTTCATAATTTTGTTTTTGTTTTCATATCTATAACGATTCTTTGAACTCTAAATGTCGTCCAAAGTGATATTAATGTCTCGCGTGACGATTGCGTTAGCATAATTTAGCTATACACTCTGCACATGCGGAGAACGAACTGTATCATAGGTAATAATAATTACAGACCGCAATGTCCGCGACGCTCTCAATGGGAAATTCAGCATGCAATATTAATTAACGGCTTATAAAGACCTATCGATTTGAAGATTATCCTCACATACCGAACATGTTGAATTAATTCGGTTTAGCTATCTAGCTGCTCTTGTTTACGTGGTATACCACTTTATTATGAAAATGCATATACTTATATATAGTGGAGCAGTATTTGAACACCTAGTTTTTTTACAATAACTTTATTCGAAAAATAATATTACATGTATTGTACGTAATAAGTTACTTATGGACATAATTCGTAATTATGTATTATTCCTTCGAATAAAGTTATTGTAAGAAAACTGGGCGTGCAAATACTTTTTTGATCCACTGTATATCCATTTGCGTCAAATTTATCGTAAAGAAAATATTTTTTGATACTATATATAATTATTACATTAATTACACATTAGTGTATAATACGTGATTTATGTATATATAATTACACACGTACATATATATTATACATATTATTACAGGATTTATATTAAGAGTTTTACCGCGAACTGAATTAAGGTAAATGTCCCTATTCCCGACCCCTATAAGGCCGACTCAATCCATTCCGTCAAGTATTTTTCTAGATAAAGAAGAATAAAGGCGCACTAGTGCGTGCCCCCTCTACCGACTAGCTGTGCCCAATTCCGACTGGGTATGCCCCCATTACCGACCACCATAAAAATTACAAAAATCTATAGATATCTCTGCGTAATGTAATCTGCGTAGCAGGGAATGAATTATTTTCATGTACGCAGACTTCGATCATAAACTCTACAGCATTTATGATCGAACAACAAAATTTATAATATTTTTTACAGATATTTTAGTGTTTGACAATACACTGACATTTACGTGTACGGTACTGGGGACATGCAGGCGTTTTGCTGTGTCTAACCTCGACCATCGAATAAATAAAAAAAAAAGACAGTTTTCGACTGATTTTTTTTTCGAATATGGCAATCAAACTGTAACGAACCATTTAGCGCTCGAATTATTCCTTACAAAAGGATTTTGAACGAAATACGGACTATTTAGGCGACCAACAATTTTTAACCTCACTCTTAAGAATACGCGTGGATGGTGACGTGCGGCAAGAAATGCGAAAAAAATATATCTAATTATTGTACTTACTCATCTGCACGTTACAATCCTTTTGTACTGCACGAATTCCGGAATTTTTCCACTCCACTAATAAACGTGTTGATGAATCGGCAGCCTCGTAAATAACGTTTCACGTCAAAGTGGTCGGTAGAGGGAGCATGGTAGGGCATAGGGACATTTACCTTACGTAAAATATTATTTTTTATTTTTTGTTGTTACTTTAAATACTTATTTTTAATTACAGTTATGTTTTGTTTTGATAACGTGCAAATTTATGAAGCAGTACCTTTGTAGATTTCTTGAAAATTGTTCTGTAAATCACATTGGGTCTACGATGCAATGTAGAAGTGGACACGGTAATTCTTAAACATGTCAACAGCGCAAAGGGACTTCTAATGCAAAAGAGGAAGGTATATCTCGGTGAGCTATTGATAGATTTACTGAAAAATTTAACCATCTAGTTTTTCGACAAAAATTTAATAAATCCGCTTTCGTTCGCTGATGATTTTTGAACTTTCGGGGATTTATTTACGCCTATAAGCCGCTTATAAATCTCTTTTCCGGGAAAGTATCAATAAAACCGATTACGACCATCGTGAATATCAACGAGTTGGTGCCAGCTGGTAGAACGCAAGCTTACAGCGATGCAGTATCACGCGTTCACCGACGGCTATTAACCCAAGTCAAGATTAAATATATGGATCGAATATAGGGAATTCATATTCCGCATAGTGAAGATAGCTCACTTGGGTGTACTATCCGTTGAATAATACAACGACAATTTTTCGGATGTTATCACTGTGCAGCTGGTATCGCTGGGGCGTGTGACTTTCTCTACAACTGCAACGTGACTTTTACTGAGACTGGTACGGAAGAATTATATCGTATGCAACGCGACTGCTTGCATTTCTTTTGAATTACAAATGATTCATACTGCCCCAAGCAAACGTGTTAACTCGAAAAATTACATTTTCATGGAAACTTTGTGGATTGGAAAAGAAACTAGAATTTCTCTTAGATCATTTTAGAAGAGAAAATTATGCTTCCTTTCCTTTTGCGATATTATCATCAAACAAAATGCTTTGTACAATTATTTCAAACAGATACATTTGCAAATTAAAGTTAAAGTAATTCTTCTACATGATACGATATTTTGTAGAAGAGAATCTGTGTTGAAAACTGAAGTAGGGGAAAGAGTGCTCTATAAATTTTATAGACGCGATCGATGCTTGATATGGAGCTTTATATTTCTATAGTTTATACTGACAGCGACAAAATCCGTAGAAAGCCCAGCGTACGATAAATCGCGTAATTTATCAAATGCTGGCGTTTCTGTGGGGTAGTCGGTACTTTGTGAAAAGCTCGATGGATCTTTCCCGACGTGGAAATTTACCGACAGCCGGTCGGAAATTTACCGGTAGTTGAATATACTTCTTCAACATTGTAGAACGTTGGCCTACTGATGTTTAATTTTTACCTTATTTATCCACTCACATATATACAAACTTATATATATTTAAATATAAAATGTCTATAATCGTAATTAATACTGCACCTATTGCAATCTTCGATGAAAAAAGGAGATATCGAACAATAAAAATATGTTTATTGTTATAATAATTTTTGAATTATTGAAGCGAACAAACAAGATAGTTATTTTAATATAAACAAAATAACTATCGATCAATATATGAAGAATTAATAAATAGATTTAAAGAGAGATTTAAAAGATATTTGACTATATTCTCTATCATATAAATGTAAATGGAGTAACAATGTGACGGGTGTGATGTGTGTGTGTGTGTGTGTGTGTGTGTGTATATACACATGTATAATATATGTACATATGCTTTTCGCCTTGAGCGTATGCAATCATTATACACGGAGATAATTTTCTCTTAAAATTTACCCTGAAATCATGGTAGTTGTGGGACAACATGTACCACCAAGAATTTTATGCGAGCTATTCTGATTAATATCCACCATAATAAAAAATATTAATATCTATTACATTAAAATATAAAATATGTTTGATTAATTTTACTAAAATATATCTAGAAAATTTCAATAATTTTTTAAAATTTACCAATCTGCTTGGTAATTTTTACCACGTTGTTTGTAAAATGTCTTTTGTATATTTTAAAAATTTCTCGGTTGCCAAGTTGTCTCAAGTTTGTAGTGAATTTAAGGGTAAAATATAACAAAAAATTCTCTCCGTGTACTGCGCAAGGCAGAGAAATGAGTTAATACATGTTCGTTTCATTAGAAAATTACGTGGTGGTGATTTCGCTAGCGTAATTTTCCTGATTTATTGAAAAATTCTCTGGAGAAATTATAAACCTGCGGTATATCAGTGTTTTCAATAGTAAAACAATATATCGGGAATTCTCTTAGAAATATGATATATTCAAACTTGATTTTGTTTGGTTTTGCGCAGGAAGGCAAAATTAGCGAAGCTTAGATCTAGTTTTAATCTAAAATATAGGAGAATAAAGTCATAAAAGTTAAATCCGTATTAATGAAGGAAAGCAATGTTAAATTATAAGGAATTAAGGAAAGCGATGTAATACTACTAAAGAAGAGAAGAGTATTTACACGATTCATAAATCAAATGTCAAGTTTAATGTCGTATTTCCCGGATGACCAGTTTAATGTGAGAATCAGATACGAAATATTAGATCTAAGTTTTTCATGGTTTTGCGATATTATGATTGATAAAGATTCGTTGTACGAAGCGTAACGATATCACGTGCAACATGCGTAAAGAAGGACATGATTATCATGCTCCGACATTGCATACGTACGCATACGTACCTTTAATGAAATCCACTGCCATCTCAAGACCATAGGTGTCCTTGTCGCAGTCATCGAGTATGTGCGCCCCGATTTTGACGCCAGGCACAATCTCCCGGTCATTGAGAGTGTCCAGCGTATAGAGCATGGCTTCAAGTGCCTGAATTCCTCCCTGAGGCATCACACGACCACATGTAATTCTATCTTCCCTTTCGTGCACCATCATCAGTCCACCGAGGACGAGATCACCTTCCACCACTGCGCTATGCTTTACAGGCCACTGATCCGAAAGCACGTCACTAGCCGATGAGTCGATGATATTCTCCATGGTGATGCTTTCGAATATACCTCGAGAAGGGTCATTGTTCTTTTGTGGAAGTGGGTCAATGGTCCATACGGATTCGTTACCGTACGCTCCTTGTTCCCCTTGCGAATTAATGAGCTCGGTCGAAGACACTTCGAAGGCGTTCTTGTTCGTAGCGTCAGATATTCGCACATTTGCCTCGACAGCTGGAGGAACCTCTTTCGGAATAATAGAGTTGTCTATTTTAGTTGTCGCTCTCGATCGATCGTGCGCTTCGATTAGATACGGCGTTTCTACCGAACTGACGTTAAACGTCTTCGGAGCATCTATCAACGATATCTCTGATGAATCAGAAGCGTTAAAACCCATTCTTGCCGGAGCATTCGTGTATCTCTCATCGTGATTAGTCGTCAATGGGGTCGATTGCCACTCTTTCTGAAATTCTCTGTATTTCGAAGACGGCGGTGCTTCCACAGATGTAAGAACTTCTTTCGCGCTAGTCGATATTTGATCTACGTTATTTGTTTCAGTTGTCGAAATGGGTGGATTGGCGGTAAATTCGATTAGCAAGTTCGACGTTGTTGTTGCCGTATCGAGTGTCTTCCACGTGCCGCTGTCGAATTCAGTTGATGTCGAAATTCTCGGAGTATTCCGATCTTCGTGGCGTTTATATCGTCGATACTTTGAGTTATGAACACCGTCGCTTCGTGAATAAAATCCAGATCCTTCATTCATGTCTCGATGATTTCCACCTCGTCTCGTCGTAACTCTGACATTTTCTAATCCGGGCTCATCCGTAAGTTCGCTCGATGACTGCACATGCCCATTAATCTTCCGCATTCCGATCGAATTATCGCCGATATTCGCTCCACCGAAAAAGATAGATACGCTCTCGGTTGAAGTTCCTCGAGGTTCATCGCGGTCGTGTTCCAATTTTCCATCAGTTGTCTCAGCGATGCGTGGAAGTGTACCGACATTGATTGCATGAAATTTCTGTGAGTACTTCGGGCGGCCATTAGGTTTTTGGTCAAGGAAGCTATTGAATTTTGCGGTCGTCGATGGATTGGAGACATTCCGAAGGCCGATTCGAAACGCGTCACGAACTCCGGCCTCGAACTCAGTTCTCCGCCGGCGCTCGCAGTCCGCGTCAGATCCGACGTGTCGTACGTGTATCGGATTCCTTTTCTGCGTGACTGAAATACGCACTGGCATCTGATAGTCTAAGTTGGATTTGTCGATTCCCTTGGTAGATAAATTAGTTGGTGACGGGTCAGGCTCGATTCCGAGCGTGTCGTGCGTTGCGTAGTTTGCAGCAGCGGTAATCTCTTTTTCTTCCGTTTTTTTTCTTATACGCATCTCGCCAAGTTTCCTTGTTTTCCTATTTGTATTAATATCGCTTGTTGGAAAATAATATTGACGTCGCTGATCAAATATATCGCTTGCCTTTAATTCGTTCTTTTTTCTATGTAAAAAGGGACGCTTCGTAAAGCTGGCTCTTTTCTTAGCGAAATGGTTATTGAGCGAATTTGATGCGCGAGAAGTGAACGAATCGACGCTGTTCCCGTTTTCTTTTTTGTTCCCGTGTGTATCTGTACTTACTTTAAATCCTACCTTTGAATATTCGTTGCGTTTGTACGTTTCGGCTGATGCTAGAAACTCATTCACTTTATAGGATTTCGATTTTGAATACTCTGAAGAGGGACTTACGGTATTTTCTTCATCACCAACTTCTCCGTTTACGCTCGAGATTTTGGAGTTGAAGATTAATGTAGTCCAGGTGACGGCCACGGAACGTTGGTACGGTGAATTCTCTATGATTGCGTTATCTGTAGTAGTTGTAATAGTTTCATTCCCACAACTCCGATTTACCTCTGAACTTGAGTAGTTTGAAAAAGTTGGCTCTACTCTTCGAGATTTGTCGTTGACTCTAACGTAAATCAATTTATTCGTGCTGTTTTTCGTTAGCTCGAGACTTTGGCGGAAATCTCTTTCGTTCCTATTATGTTTGTGTGCTCCGTTGGCGTATCTGGACACGATAATTTCCGCTTTCGTAGTTTTGAGTTGCGAGATATCGGAATTTTTCAACTTCTGTGTAGAACTGTCTTTCTCGCTACGCGAATTCTTTGTGAATTTGTCGGGGAAGAATGCGGTCATCCCGTTTTCTCCACTAAAGATTCGATCCCTCTCGTACTTTTTCCACCGTCCGCCTTTCTTGTCATGCGCCTGAATATCGTGTCTTATCGTTCCCATCTTTTTATGATCGTTCAAGAACACGTAGATGGTTCTTTCCTTACGTCTTTTCTTTCTCGAGGCACTTTTCAGCTCTTGGGATGTAGGTGGCGGCGGACGTAGGCTAGACATGAACTTAAGATAATTCCTTGTATTCTTCGATTTTTCCATAACGATAACTTTCGACAACCATACGTTTCCCGTTCTTTTTGTAATCAGTCGCTCACTTTTGTCGTCGCTGTCTTTCAAGTATTTCGTTGTAGCTATTGCATTTGACATCGCAATGTGCTTTTCATGGCCATTGAGTCGTGAATCGCGATTTTCCGTATTTTTGAATTCCAGAGAAACTGCTTTTGCATGCATTGATGAACGATCATTTGATTTGAAATTCTCTCTTGCGTATCGTAACCTAGAATAATCGACAACTTTCTTATCGAAAACGGGATGCGTTGTTTCATGATGAACATTGTCTTCATTGTTGTTTTGTGGTTTCTTGAGAATTTGTTCGCCAGCTAAGCCGCTATTCAAAATCAGGAATATCGTCCATGTGGCCAGAATGGCCGTCCAACCAAAGTTTCGCCACATCACATCACCTCTTCGTCGCATTAATCATTGCCAAATCCTGGAAAAGATAATCAAGATATTTCATTAATTACAATTATTTATTTATATTTATTAATTTATTTCAAAAGATTTACGCGTGGCCAAAACAAAGTTATATATTTATTTATTAGTTTTTGGATTGCACGGTTTATATTTGTAGCACACACACATAGCATATGAAATATTAGGCAAAACTATATTAAAGTAAGATGGTGCGTATATATGTAATTAGTTTTTTAATAAAAGTAAAGAAAAACAGTGCAAAATTTACATTGTACACTTTAGTATCACTTTTAGTAGTTGAATAGTTAGTGTGATTTTATTTCGGTAAAACAGACCATCTTTGTAGTTTGCCGTATCATTATTTGTAATGTGATTTGAATACGGTGTTCGGGCGGATCCACAACTATGCCCTACTATTGCCTGATGCGGACGCGATGCGGTTCTCTAATTTCAATGCATTCCACTGCATCGTTCAGCTAAAAGGGCTCTGCGCGCGGGACCCCGCATCGACCGATGCTAACGAGTCAGTTGCAATTACCTTGCTAAATCACTTTGAGTCTCATTTTAATCGAGATGAAAATCTCCTTGCTTCTGCCTTACTTTTGAGCTGTGAGTCCCTTTGCAATTAAGGAATCCGATTAAGATTTATAAAGTAACTTGCACCGTTGCACGATATGATATTATTTATGTGTACATGATATTTACGTAGTTAAAAGTTGAGGATATATTCTTGTTTACATTTCGTAATATTTTACGTGATATCATATCATAAATTAAATATGTATGTTAATAATTAGAACATTTTTAATTTTATCTTAAAGAATGAAATAGAGAGCAATCTTATGAATATACACGTTGGATAAACAATATACATCACGATTCTCGACTTAACAGAAATCCAGATTATACGCAAGAAGACGCGCGTCCATCTTTGGTTTAGGTACTAAACTTGAGCTTACCCATGTAGCACAAATATTTACGAACGAAAATTGATTTAAAACCATTGGTGTTCTAACAGACTATACAGACATAACGTAATATATATTCGGTATTTTTATTAATTACATATTTTACAAAGGAGTTAAAACTTTTCATTGATTTTATAAGAGTTGAAAAATGGAAATCTTTAAAATAATTCAATATTTCTTTTCTAACTTGATAGGATACCGCAAGTATACGTGATATGAAATGATACGCTTTTGCAAGAGCTTGTAGTTAAACGTGTCACATAAACTGCAACTACGACCGACTTTATGTTGCACGTTCCCGCGTCGCTGAAAGAGCAATCCCATTTGTTCGTGCACCAAATGACACAATAAGAAATGAAGTATATTAGAAAGCTTTATAACGCCTGTTTTCAATCTTTTCCGGTAAAATTAAGAAATTTGCACTGTAAAAATTAAATTTTGTCAATAATTCCGTACATACAAATATATAAATATATAAGTAATAAATAATATCAAGATATACTCAATATTATATTGCAAAATACACACCGAGTATACAAGTACTGTCTTTTTCTATATATATATCGATTATTTCATATTGGCGATAAGGTATCTGTAATATCGTAAAATAGAAAAACGCGCTAGAGATACTGTCAGAAATTTGTTGCAGAAGAGTTAGAGGGAAAACTTTTCAAGCGATTCTTTCATTGAACAAAATAGTAAATAAGTTTCTTAGCGTATCGAGAAAAATACATATCTTTCTTTTGTGGGAGTACCTACAAAGTTTAATCGAAACTCTGTGTTGCCTTTGAAAGGCTTTCCTCGTTAACGGCATGTTCCAGCTGATAATTGTAGTCGGTAGTACGGTAATACCTGGCCTGGTTTGGGATACTTTCATCGAGCGGCACTATGAGAGAAGTCTCCCTCTCATAGGAATTGATGAAAAGGAAATATACGGCTTTGTAACATCAAATTGATTGAGTCGTACTGACCAAAATAAATAATGGATAATATTGTTCTCGATCCGTAGCTATAAATACCAAAGTTGCTTGCTTTCTGAGCCAAATATTAATAAATTTTCCATTTCTATATGATAGAGCCACTTTGACCAAGCTCCGTTTAATCGTTGATTAGTCAATTAGAAATGACCAATCGCATTTGCTCATTAAACAGATTGACAAATGCGATTGGTCATTTCCAATAAACTAATCAATGATTAAGTTAATTAAAGCTTGGTCGAAGTGACCCTAATCAAATTAAGTTAATCGCAGTTTGGTCGAAGTGGTCCTTAATAACGATAAATCTTTTAAGTCGATAAAGGAGCAAAATTTTTATTGCTGTTTTTTGAAGATTTAAAATTTTACTCTGAAAGCTTCATTACGCACGTATAAAGCCAAAGGAAAAATGATATTTCTGTTTTCATGAATAGAATAGTAACTCGTACTGATTAAAATAGAACAATAGCTCGTATTTTGAACTGTTGAATTTTGTTTTGTTGAAAAATGCGTATTAGTTCAATTTAACGTACATATATCATAAATTATTATTTTTAATACACATTCGTGGTTATTCTTGTCTCTTCTATCGCCATTTCGATTTATCGTTATCCGATATTTGTCATCAGGATGAAAGAACTTCGATAAATTGAATATACGAAGACGAATGCGCACGTGCTTTTATCTACGTCGCGTCGGTTAGGGAATGCATCGTCTCTCGTAATCCGCCTTTTATACGTCCACTACTGAGGCAGATGGTCGATGTACTTGTCCGACTTATGTCTTACCGCACCAATCTGGCTGATCAGCATCGATTTCAAAATTATCCAAGTTTTCCCGTCATTCTAACAATCTACAGTAATAAAGACAAGGCGAAATTCCTTCCCAAAACGATCGAAATGTCGGTTTCTGTGGCTTCTGCGTTTAATTACAGTCACACGAGCTTGTGAGTAAACGATTCTCTTGACGATCGCTCTCATTGGCTTTATCATTATGGTCCGATGTCACTTGCAATTTCCAACGAAATACGATAATCGACTGTCTTCTGCGGTTTTACAGAAATTGCCGTACGAATTATTGTGTGTCAAACATCGTACTATAATTTTTTTTTAACGATTGAATTATTTTGACGAATGTCGTTTTATTATGACGTCTGGCGTCACATTGCAGAAAAAATAAAACAATTCAGTTGAGAAACGTGGGGACCAATCTGTATGGAAATATGCTCCACTATTCATTTCCATAATTTTGCCATGGATTTACGTTTGATTCGTTACCACTCGCTCTTGTTGCAACCATGCAAAAGAGGGAAAAAAAGAGAAGAAATGCATCCCGTGGGACAACTGGATTTGCGAATCTTCGCACGTTTGAGTCCGCATAGCAGTGTAGATCTGTTATGAGCGAAATAGGGCGTAAAGACGCGCGGAATTAAAGAAACGTTAATGACGCGCGACAAAGAAGGTGCAAACTAAAAGTAATTATAAATGTATGCTCAAAATACGTGCTATTGCTAGAAAATTTTAAATTCAGTCAATTTCCATGTCTTTACGAAGCAGCTGCATTATTATTAATATTTCTCTCCTACTATATTATTTTTTAAGTATTGGTAGAATATTTATATTTCTTAGGATTATCGAGCTTTATTGTTAAGCTTGAGAAACAGTAAAATAACGACGCTGTTTTTAATCACTAGTATGTCGTTTTCTGGTCTGCGCAATGTCTCTACCTGTTGTTGCACTTTCGCTTTGCATTCATTTCTTTTTTGTTGTTGGTTAAAAGCAGCTTCGTTCTTTCTAAAGACGAACGTGATTCCGTGAGACGATAATGATACTGACAACTTTTCTAATATCATTGTCCGCATTTTGTATTAACACAGAATTTTCTACGCTTTATTTTCATCTTTTATCTGTTTTTTAATTAAGAGTAATGAGATTGTTAATCGAATAAAATTTGTGATAAAAAGGAAACTTACCAGCAGTATAATCAAAGGATGGAGAGTTAGTTAAATACGGTAGATATATAATATCACTCATTATATGAAGACCATTTTTTATTATATATAAGAAATTTATTAAGGCCAAGTTATTGCAATAACACTAATATTTAATATTAGTAACGTCGATTTATTTATTTAATTTTTGCATTTATATTATTACTTTTTATTTATTTTCCATACCATAAAAATACATTTTATTATATTTTTTAAAATTAAATTCTATTTGTAAAATGTTTATTGTATTTTTTATAAATAACGTGAATATCGATAAAAATAGGAGAGGCTCGCAAAATATCAGTTGTTTTTTAACGATTACCATGGATCGATATCCATTATGCCATTATTTTTTATCCCCATTGTTCTTTGTGGCAGATAATCTCCCGTTGTCCTATATTTTTATTATGGCTAAAACTGAAATATAGTAACAATGTGATAACAGTATTTTGAAATTTTAATGCTACATTTCCATATGGCATGTACTTTATCTTAATACAAGAGTTAAATAATTAATCGACTATTATAATTATTTGATTATTGTTCTCCTTTCTTCTTATGCATTTTTATGCATTCTTTTGTCGTGCATGCATGAAAAAGAAATGTTTGAGTAAAGTAAACCTATGAATTTTTTATTTCTCGAAAGAAAATTACGTTTATCTTTCGAGTAACATATAGCCAATAAAGTTAAAGTTTGATGAAAAATTGAAACGTGTCTGGCGTTCTGATGTATTAGAGAAGATGTAACCACAGAGGTACAGATCTATTTAAATATATGTCTGATCAAATTTTATTTTTGTCATTTATAAAATAATTAATTCTAATGAGAAATTCAATTAGCTTTTATAATGGTGCTTCTATTATAATATGTAACGTTCGTCTCTTTACGTAATCACTGCGGTCAGCGACTATATTGTACATACACTTTTATCGCAAACCTCAGGTTGCCACTTAACGTTTCGAGTTCCAGACATCAATTGCATGAGGTTGTTGAGTACCAGACACGGAGAAATTGTCTCGCAAAGTTCTCTAAATAATAATTAAAGCATAGCCGAGATCGCAGGATGCGATGGCAACCGTCCGCAAACTCTGCAGATTCTTGAATAAAATAGTAAAGGGGATGGAATCTTTTAAGCATGGAACGAAAATTAAGATAAAAATTGCCGATTTTTATATGTAAATAAATGTGCAAACAAATAGCAATTGTTGCGTGTCATTGAAATATATACGTCATGTTATCTTTCATTTCAATTTTGTTTACTTCAAATTTATACTTATATATATTTCTATCTCGAGTTTCGGCGAAAATTGCCGAAAAGTTAGGGAGGAAAATAGAGAGAAGTAGGTGTTTTCGTATGCGTTGGAACAAGAAAGTCTGTGAATTTTAACAAGTTCCCTTGGATGCGGTATGCGGTCGCGCGCTTACCAGTTCTTCTTTATAACTTTCAAGGATTTTGACGTAAGAGAGAACATGAAATTTACAAAGAGTTGCAGATTTATCGTTACCAAAACTTGATGAGAGAGAAGATTACTGTATCATCGTAGACAATAACCTTTTCATTTTACTAATAATTTAAGTAAACTTTTTTGATTTAAGAACAAACTTTTTAAATTTTGTCGCTGTAAATCTGAATTAATTATATATTTTTTCTGATAAGAATATTGATTTTATAAAAAAGTTTGAAAGGCCGCTACGTGTTGACTCTATTCCCACCAGTAAATCGGTGAATTTCAAAGTAATGTTTGTCCAGAATCAATCAAAGTGCTGTTGCCGCAGGATATTGGTCTATCTCAATCCGCCAAACGTTTGTTCTTAAGCGTCACATGTTCTATTCAGTCTCGTTAAAACGTATGAACGATATCTTTCATTTATCTTTGGGATTTTTATTTATCTTCTACATATCTCTTATATATCTTTAAATTTTTATAAAATGATTATTAATAAATAGACGATTATAACTTTTGACAATTATGTTATAAACTATTGTGAAATTACTAGGAAAGCATTGAGTTTGTATCTTCTTAAGTGGGTTTTTAATATAATATTTTTAATTCTTGGTTCAGGGAATGATTCGTTATTATTGATCACATTCTATTTATAGAGATGCAAAACTGATTTTAACTTTCGGTGTAATAAGAACTTATTGTATGTCTACCGCTTTATTAGCAATTTCCATCACTTAGGATCGACGGTAATCCATCAACGATTGTGCGTATTATAGGGGATCGTTATTGGATGTTGGGAAGTATCCTTCTACTATTTTCAGGGAACGATCATTGTACTTCGAAAATTATAATTATCTTTAAAATTTGTCAACTTTGTTACGTAACCTACATATTTCCCATGTGTTGTCGATAAATTACAAGTTAGTTGAGAAATTAGTCACAATTATATATTCTTTACAAATATGCAAACTACGTGAAATTGTGATTTATTCACAATATGAATACAATCAAATTAATATTAAAATAATAAAATAAAATTAACGTACATACATGTTTTTATGAGCGTGTTTGTTAATGAAAAGTGCAGCATATTTTCTACGAATTTTACATAGTACTGTGCATTTAAAAAATACGCGTTAATATCGCACAATATAAAAAAAATATTATTTAGTTTTTTTAATTGTGCATCTGAATTATGTAATTATGAAAGTAAGTAAAGTAGAGTACCCCTTGTGGCAATTTACGTGACTTAAGACTACGCGTCCTGTCGCTGTCGTAGTACGTGGTCGTAAGTGCTTCTATGCGCCATCGTTAAATTTTTTATATCTATGAGCCCGCGAGGGCTGATAAATTGTGTTATGTTGCGAAATAGTCGTTTTTTTCCCGGAGAGGTAAATATCGCGCTTCGGAGGAAGTTTAACCGATTAATACAAACGCGAGAAGAGGAATTTTACTCGGTGATAAGAAATTTTCAATTGCTTTATTGCAAGAAGTGATATACAACTTTATAAATTATTTAAATACAGGAGAGGCGCTGTTCTTATTAAAAAAAACGTGATAAGGATGTTAAAGGCTGCAAAGTTAATTTTGCGTGAAGGCAAGAGTTCCTAACTTTCTCAAAAGCTTCTTCTTTTTTAGAAATGGGGCAAACCACAATTGATATCAGGAATAACATCTTGACCAATTATAAGACGAATTTGTATTAGTCCAATTGATAACGAAATCCGTTATCTAAACTCCCCCCCCCCCACATGTCGCATTATCGAAATATATTCGTGCGCACGTACGTTTGTGTGTCCATTTGAGGAGCCTTTTTGGATTTTTCTCGATATGGTTTTTATTAAGGCGCCTCAAGCAACACAGGATACGGCTTTGTAGAATCGTGCCTCGAATACGGGCAGCAGTTCGTGCGCGGATATATGATGGTTCTTGGATATCGATGAAAGTCGATTCTTGGCATGGCACAATCGAGCAACGAAGATAACACACGAATTATGATCATAGTTATAAATGAGAGTTATGGCATTGTTATATTACACTATGCGAACGCATGCCTTTCTGTGCTATAGCATACCAAAGGATCATAAATAATTCAAAGTGTTTCTAATCGATAATTAATTATTTGTTGGAAAGTTGCGACTATAATGGAGAATGTAGTGTACAAAATGTATTACAAAAATGAATGAGTTTTACGAAAACTTTGCAGATAAGAATGTAAATTAAATCTTTTTTTACATCAATGTATTGCATTTTATCAATTATTTTATTTAACAATTAATTATCTACTTATTCGTACTTATTAAGAATTGTATTGAATAATACGTTTAAACCGCATTCAAACCTTTTGAAAAGAAATTATATAATTACAACAGAGTTGGAGGAAATATCGTCAAACATAGTAAATAGGCACATAGTCAATTCGTAGAGAATAGCCAATCTGTAGATTTACGTTTTTCTGTTTATAAATTAAAATCTAAGTTAATTAAACTCTGACAACAAAAGTTAAATAATGTTTACGTGATTTTACATTCTTTTTTCTTTTAGATTGTTATCTATTACGGTATATTACAAGAAAAAAATACATATAAGAAAACACAAAATATTATGCATGACTTGTTCCCAGTCCGTTAAAATTTAATAACGTTGCGCATTCTTGCCAGAGGCTGCAGTCGTAAACGATATGGCCTTTTATGATGTGCATTACGCTCGTAAAATATTAAAATTTCAATATTATGAAGTGTATATTCCGTGCCATTAGCAATTAAAAATAAAACCGATAAGTGCGTGTGCACGTGTGTGTTGGGTCCTTAATTGTACGTGATTTTTAATAAATAACAATCTTCTAACGAAGCATAAGATTGGTTGTCGAGGTGACGCCTGTGACCCAGCACTTAATTGTAGCCAGACTTTGGGTACAGAAATTTTCATTACAGCGCTTGTACCAGCGCTGCAGCGTGGCGGATTAAATTCGCATCATGCTGTTTATTTCTCCGAAAATGCCATTTCGCCGTATTGCTTTTTCGTTGCGGATAACTTCATTTGTATGAATTATTTTTTTTTGTTTATTACATTATCGCATTGATTATTATTTTGCATCCCGCGGGGATACAGAGACGATTACCTCGTCTCCGTATTCCGCGAGGATACAGACAATTGCCTAATCTCTATATTTGTAAAACACGAAAAGATATTGACATCTAGTCATCAATATATAATTACGAGCGAAAATAATCAGATATCTTTTTTTTAAATTTGATTATACTGTAGGTAACCGTGTTCATTTATATTATGTTAAGTGCATCGCGAGTTAACACAAATTGTAAGCATATTCCTACGAAACGAGCATTAAAGCTAGGAGTAACTCAATAACCAACGACGCTCGTTTTAGAGTGGTAAGTATTTTCGTTATCGGTCATAATCTTGATATATGGTCGAGCATTATAATGAAATTTCTTTTCAAGTGCAAATGTCCTTTGTGCTACGGTTAGAATTTCTATTCAGAAGCGTCGTGTCATCCACTTTATATATAGTTTAATGTCTCTCGCTGATGACCGGCGTCAATCTAAGAGCATATAATGGCTACCAAGGTGGGATACTTGTGCAACTAAAGGGTTAAACTTTGCCCATTAATGTCGCTGGCGTATCAGCGCTCTCTGTCACGTACTTGCGTTACTTTTTGTTAGGTACTTTGATCATTTTTACCTATTTTGTGTTATATTATCTAATTACCAGGATCTAGTATTTTGAAGAGATAATTTTAAACTTTGTGAAGTAATTTCGTACTCTTATCTTATTAATTTTAAATGTGATGTTGCAAAATATAATGTTTAATTATATTATTTATATTTTTCTTTAAATATCAAGTTTTAATTAATCCAATTTAATTATATCCAATGTGTGAACAGTATAATTGTACGTTATAGAAAATACAGAATATGACTATGACATTTTTGTTATAAAAGTTGCCATTAATTAATGTCTAATATCTAGTAATAGTTCTAGGTGTGCACATGTGTATGCACAGCAATTCTAACGAAATTAGAATTGCGGTGCACATGCATACGTATTAAACTAATGCAGTTGTATAATAATCTTCTTATAGTAATATTATAGACATTAGACTCGGGTTCTAGCCACATTATAATATTAGTTTGGTTATAGCGGGATCATGATATGATGCGCTGATTCTTAATGAGCAATAGATTTGATTATGGAATCAGTATAGTGAGATTGGAAGCCAGCGGAATTGACTTGTTTAAGATTCCGTTGGCGTATTCCACGGATTCGGCCGTAATTAACCGTAACGCCCCATTACCGCATTTCCTCCCTGCAACGTGAACCATTCCCTTTAAATAAGGCTAACACGCCGCTTATTTTGTCGTAATATGTTACTAAATTTTTATCTTAAATATAAAAAATAAATTTGTTACTACATTATAAATAAAGTTGATACAACATTTTTTTAAATGTATTTTTAATGCGATATAGATGTAAATATGAAAAATGAGTATATAAAAATGGCAATAAAATTAGCATGACATTCTGTAGGCTAATATGAAAATCCGTAAAATTATTCGGAATGACTTGAAGTGAAGGTAAATGGTACGTATATTGCTGTTTATCATGGGAGACAGGAATGGCATCGAGTGATGAATGTGAAATGAGATGACATAAAGTGCAAGGAGAGAGTGTCATAGATGAATTACGAAACACGACGCGATATTGCTGTAGAAATCACTTGTGCAATCGTAAAATTGTGGATATAATATCTACCCAGTATCGGCCGATACAAAATTGTTATAGCATCACTTAGGAGAACTCTACCGGAATGCAGGTATAAACAATCCGTAATTTTTCTGCAGTCACGTTCGATAATCCCGCAACTCGTACGTGGTAAATGGATTTCTCGGGAATTAGACAAGGGAGACGATTCGGTCGTACATACCCGACTGGCACTTGCTCGCACCTGCTCGGCCACCGATAAGATTATTTACACCATGAACGAAATCGTATTACACGCATCTGTGCACGGAAATTGGCACGAACACCGTCCCTGCTCTTTTCAAAGCGACCAGAAACCGACTGATATTGTCTCTAAGAATGTACTGAAATACGTTTTGATTTAATCCTGAAGTGCTTTCGGATTGCCCTTTTAGCGAGTTATATATAATTGCATTCGTGCGGGTCACACTGGAGAACTAAATGACTAAACCAAAGCTATGATATTAGAAAAAATTTATCAGCAATTTTTTTAAATCTTATTTGTTCTTGAAAGTCTTAAAAGCTTCATTAATAATGTACGCATACGATTCAATCTGAATAGGTAGTTGTTTTAAAAATGATTTATTGCCGCATTACTTTATATTATATATCCGCGTAACATCTGCGGAAATACAAATATCCTTGGAATATTTAATATCATCCATGATTGCGTCCATAGAATACTATGACAGAGTTAAATTATGCAGTCCAGATGGCGAACATATATCTTGCTCGAATTCATAGTTGATTATCGAAATGCACCATATTACTCTGATATTACTCTCGAAACACATCGATATTGATCAATGTCGTTGCATTTAAACGATACACACCTGAGCGAAAATATATTAACAAATTGACGAGCGAGATGATTATATTTAAAACTTAGAAGCAGTTTACAACGTAGTTGCTTAATGTATTAGACTTATGAAGATCAACAATATTGTTTACTGATGTCTTTCTCGATAATGGTACATTATTATTAAGTTTCGGAAAGACATTTGATGAAGGTTTTAATATCTAATTTTATATACATATACGCTTATATATCCGATAAGTAAAATATTAACGCTTCATTTAATCAATATAACATGATAATGACATGTTATAAATCTCTCGGACACGTTCAAATGTGAGGGTATTCTTTTACAGGGTTCAATATTCTCTTATTTTCATTGAAGATTACACATTTTTTATGGAAAGCTCTAACAAGCTCAGAGGACGGGACAGAGAATATATTTTATTGCCGTCGAATTAGGTCTTTTACAAATGGTGATTTGTGGAAATAGAGCGAGAAAATGAAGCGGATACTTGTCATTTCTATTCTCCCTTTCATATTCCGTGCGTACCAAAAGTTCTGAAACGGCCAATTATCTCAGAAAATATTGATTTTTTGGAAAAATGTTTCAGATAAAAGTTGGAGGGTTCAAAGAGGACCAATAGTCGATCTTATTAGATTTTGGGCCCAGTAGGACCCAACACGGACCTCGGACTCAAAATCTAATAAGATCGACATTGGCCTTCTTTGAACCTTCCAATTTTTATCTGAAACATTTTTCCAAAAAATCAATACTTTCCGAGATAATTAACTGTTCCGGAATTTTTGGTACGCATAGTATACGCATGCGAAAAGATTCATTAATTTTATCTTTTCAAAGAGAATAAAATTGAATTAAATTAATTTAATGAAACCTACATTGAAATTAATATTTCTCTGAATTACATTATCACATGAATGCACCGTGTAATCGTAAAAAACTATAAATAGCTATTTTGTTATTTTTGATGAATAAATGCAACAGATAAAGCCAACAGTATGTAAGGGCAAGGAATTATCTTAGACTAAAGTGTTGAAAATGTGCATTTATTAAACATATATGTATCAATATCGTCTAAATAATTTAGGTATAACAGCTTAGATAGAAAAAAGGAGAGAGAAAAATAGTATAAGTATATACAAATACACATAGGTACACACAAATATTATTAAGAGATAGTTATATTAGATAATTATTAGATATTATTAAAATTTGATTTATATTTTGTTTTACAATATGTTATGAGTAAAACGAACTAAAATTGATACAAATAATATAACAATAGAAAAGTTAAAAGAAATAAATACTTAAATTGGATTTAATTTAACAATTTCTATAAATAAAACGATTCTAGAACTTGTTTGGTCTTGCGCCAATATCGATATACGCATCGCTTTAGCGTAATCTATTCATATGTGCGCATCTACGTAGAAGTTAGAACATGAAATATCTACTCAATTTATCTTGCTAGAGTTAAAGTGTTTAGAAAATGATTTAAGTTGAGATTATAGAAGTTTTATAAATTTGATTTATATTCCATTGGTATCGAAGTGTCGACATTGTAAAATAAAGATTTGCATTTACGAGAAAAACTAGAAGATTAGGGAATTTTATATGCAAGATAACGATTTTCACAGTGAGCGAAATATAAACAATCCAATATGCCATAAATCATAAGTAACGAAAAAAATGAAAATTTTATGAAAATATCGATTTTATATCGAGGAATACGAGTTCTTTTTTAAGACCCCTGTGGGAGCTATAAAGATTGGAATACAAAGACAACACGCGAGATTTCAACCAGATTGAAGGCGTAATTTTACATGAAAAACCAATTTCGATGTATTATGTTTTTTTTTCTAGATGTAAAATAGCAAATAGCAAACATCTTTACATGTAAATTAGATGGCATATTTGTTATTATATATCTGGACTTTAATTAAGTTATAAAGTGGAATTAATAAAAAAATACTATTTTATTGAAATTTTAAGCTAAAATGCAATTATAATTTTATTATTAAAACATCAATATTTATGAAAAAAAGATAATGTCTAATTGAATTGATAATGTCTAATGGAATTGCCATGGAAATTTGATTTTAAACTTATGATTTCTGATATTCCCTGCGGGATGTAAATTTGGAAATAGGTTATTTAATCGCAGTTAAGGGAAGTTGGTTCATAGATCGTAAACCTCTCATACCGCGTAAGTCAAAGCATCCAAAAGCATATGGTAGTGGACACAAAGTTTCCGTTTAATCCTGTCGTTTGAGAGTGAAGTCACTCGAAGCAAAGCAAGCTATGAAGCACTCGCTTCGTCGCCATTGGTTATATTGCATTGGAAAATCAACGTGTGCAAGTGACAGTCGAGGAGAATGTTCATGCGGGAGCATAAAGGCGAGTCAAAAGTTGTTTAGGCGTTCGCTTTATCGAAGGATTGAAACAGCTGCTATGGGAAATAAAACATTTCCCAGCACTCTCGTAATGCGCTCGAAAGAAAACCAAGGAAACGATAACTTCTTGTTTTGTCAGAAGTAGTATCGATAGTGGAGTTTATTGCCAATATAAGAAAATGTTCTAATACTTATTATGGTAGTACGTTACGTTGGTATTTAAGATACGTTTCCACTCTCAAGCATAATTTCACAATGTGTTATAAATAATAAATTTATGGTGCGAACGTAATCGATAAACGTCAAATATATTAATTATTCTCGGAAGAAATAAAGTTTTGCAATTACTCTTCAAGAACAAGCTCTTAAACGAATTAATTAAATCAAAATTTATTCAACATATTTAGAAACTGAAGTTATTCAGTCAGATAAAAAATGTTCGCATCGTAAATTTTAAGGTTCTGAGCATTAGTTGAATATACCGTAATGATGGTAATAACTTTGACCCTTCTAAAATACACAATTTTCCAGCTGCTTTATATTTTACGAGGTCCTTACACCGTTTCGACGGTGCGACCTAGTTAGCTTTTTGCGGCAATTACAAATTTAAATTTTAAACGGTTTCTCTTTATATTAATATTTATTTTTTATTATTTTATTTTATTGTACATTATTTACTTATTTTTTTATTACCAATGGTGTACTCTGTGATTTCACTTAACAAAATATATTTTATTGAGTTGCAAATTATAGTTATAATAATATACGTTCATCATGTGTTTAAGCGCTCGAATATCAATACAGATAGAAGTTTTGTCATACATATGAGAAATGATAAACGAATGACGGACGACCATCGACTATTAATCGTCACGTAGGATCGTAAATTTAAAAGAACGATTATTGATATCAAGGGAAATCCCTGGCGTCATAAATGTCGTGAGCGTCGCTCGCGATTTTGTTTATTGTGAAAACAATTTATGGCATTCTTTTCTCGTTTAAATAGCACGCTTTTTTTAATTAATATACAATTAGTTAAGTTAAGATTTAATCATTAATTTAACCATAACTTTATGTTAAAGAAAGTAAAAATAGGTTAACAAAAGTTCTTCCAATGTTAAAAATTTTTGCATTATTAATTGGTAATAACATTATTCCCCTCTTTATTCATGCTTATTTTCATTCAATTTTCAAGACTTAATTTTCAAGATGTACTACGTGGTTTGTTTGAAGCTAAATTTCCTTCGCGGCATAATTGATGATAATGTCAATCTTACGATGAGCAAAGTTCTTACATTGTTGGCGTGTCGTTTGTTTAGTCAAGTTCCATCTTTACGCTCTTTACGTTCTTTACGTTCTTTACCGAGTAAATAACTGTAGCCGTAAACCAGTGAATACACGTGAAGCGTAATGAAGCATAATATTAAGTCGTATAGGCGTAAGTACATCGTAAGAAATGGAATAAAAGACTGTCTACGTTTAATGATTTCTAATAATGGTTCGTGCTTTCTCTTTTTTTTCTTTTTATACACAAATACAAAATCCGATCTAACAAATCGATTGCAATTTAATTGTTTTAGAATGGTTTTACAAATGATATGTATATCTGATGTAAATTATTTTCGAGGATTCTTTATCTAACAATGCTTTTTTATTATATTATAATTTAATATCTACTTTAAATTTTCTGTCGCAAAAAACGTTTCAAATAAAAGAATACACTCCGATTTTTACTTGTATTCATGTATAACTCGCTTCTATCACTTGTTTTTATTTGCCTTTGTTGCTTATGTGTTGATTATAATTATGATTTTACTGGATAACTGCCTGTGGAATCGCGACGAAAAAACAAAATATTTCTTGTCGCATCTTTTCACTGGTTTTATATTGTTTCAAATATTCCTTTTCATCTGCGCATAGTATGCCAGTCAAGCCGATTATAACCCGTATTTTGATATAGTCCGCTTTGTTTCTTTAGAGCAGACAGCGTCTGACCTAATTCCCCCGCTTTCTACTGCAAAAGCACGAACAGTATCCCCTTATTCAGCACATTATGATTGGCTGTTTCGACAAGAGGTGCTCTTTCCGAAGGACCTTGGTCTAATATTACGGTTACATTTTATAAGGGGATATCGTTCTCTATAAATTGCGCTCTATATAGCCATAATAACGGACAGTTACCGTGATCTAGTCCACGATCCCTTTTCTGTTTTATACGTTTAGCTACATTTTATAATTTGCGTTATAGTTTCTGTTTATGTTTTATCCCCGCGACATGAAAGGAGTTAAGAGTTCATGATGGCCATCAGCGAGAGTGACACTAGTTAAATAACGTAGAGATGTAAAAGTTAGGTTACGTCGAAAGACAAAGTTTAAGTGCTTTCAAAATCCACTCGCCGCTCTATATGCACAATTATTAACAAAGCGAGTTATACATGAATTACAAGTAAAAACCCCGGAGTGTATTCTTTTATTTGAAACGTTTTCTGCGACAAAAAATTTAAAGTAGTTTTGTATATCGCGTATAGAAAAAGGAAAAAAAATCGAGCAAAAAATGTCAGTAACGATTTGCATTATGTGTGATTGGGTTTAAAAATTGATCGGCCGAGATCTTTCCGCGCGTTTCTCGTCGTGAAATACGTTTATTCAGTTTACAGCCCATAATCGACCAGTTCGGAAATAGAATACATTTTTGTTAACAGCCGGAAGATAGATAAATGTTTTGTATTGCAAACCTGCGATACACTGATCTAAAAGATATCTATACTCCGTCCAACGAGAGATCATGGTTGATCAAACATAAATAACGATAGGGCACAGAGCTGCAACAAGGTGTTCGCGTTAAATTATTTTTATTTTTAATAGTGTTGGACAATATCTATTAAAAATAAAAATTATTTAACACAAACACCTTGTTGCGGCTCTGTGCCCTATCGTTATTTATGTTTGATCAATCATGATCTCTCGAGTATACTAGGTATTGTATGATCTTTCCGCCATTGACCAGTGCTCTATATTATTCGAATATTTTTAATATAATATTTTTTTTATTATTTTATCAGAAAATTAAATATTTTAAATATAGATACTTGCATAATTGAGTAACAAGAGTATCAAAATTATGAATTTAAAAAATAATCACATTTAATTTTTTACTGATTATATTTCAATATTTTACTATGGCTATTATACATATTTTGGAAATTTGATCATTTCAGTCTTCTTTTATTTTCATAAATTTAATCTTTATTTTTGTCAAAAAAACAAAAGTGTTTATTCTGACAACCAAAATATTGGCGGAACAAAATTACTTTATTTTTGTCACTATTTTATTATTTTATATTTCCATTTTATCATCTATTTGCTTTTCTTTCAGTTATATAAATAATTTTGGCGTCAGTGAAGTGCTTTATGTAAATCTCTGAATCTGATGGATTCTCTCTCTCTCTCTCTCTCTCTCTCTCTCTCTCTCTTTCTCTCTCTTTTTCTCTCTTTCTCTCTGTTGACATTCTTCTATCGACAATCCAAATGAGAAATGATTCTCGTTAACGCCCTCGGATTTTTGAAAAGTCTCTTTTGGTCAACAAAAGAGACTTTCCTATCTGATCTTTCTTGTGCCGGAAATTGTATGTGATTTCTTTTTATTTTCCGATTGATAAGACGAGAGTCTACATAATAAAAAATTTCAGAGCATTGTTAGTTTAAACTCTTGCTTGATTAATTTGTGATTAGTAATGGTGAAAAAATCGGCAAATTTAGTGAAAAATCTTACACAAATATGTATATATACACATACAAATCCTTTATTTTTTTGAGATTATTTAAAAATAATGTTTTAAATATAATTTCACGTTAATTAGTTTAATTAGTTAATTAATTTTGTTGAGTACTTACAAGCACAAAAGTAGGAATGAAAAACTGTTGCGTAAAAAGGAATATTTTCTAATTATTTAATTATATTCTACGTATACAAACATAAAAAGCAAAGTCTAGAATTTGAGAGATTCCATCTTGTTAAGCATTAGAGCTCATGGAAATTACATTTGATAAATGCGTTGGAAATGTTAAGGTACATTTGAGCAAATATAGCGCATTTTACAAATTGCATGAATTAACACTGATCGATTTTGGCAATCTACATGCACGAACGATTAAAGGTTTTACATTTTTTTTTTGCAGCAAATAAAATTCGTTTAGATCGCTTGCTGCTTTGCCGAGGGGTTATCGGGCATTGAACTATTCTACAACGACCAAATCAATTACGTAAATGGATGTAAAATTGATACAGCCAACATTAATTCCGACGCAACCCGTCGCTGTACCGTCATTTTACTGGAATATCCCGTTAGGACGCGGCTACTTCGTAACGTGATTCGCGCACGCAATTTCGCGCGCTTTTTCAGCCTTTTTCTCTACTGTCGGTGTTTCCGGCAGTTCCATATATTTTTCGCCAGCTGACAATACGGTGCTCTTTTTTTTCGGGTTACAATTTTCCTTTGTGGAAGACGTATGATCGATGCGGCATTGCGGCATACACTTTCTGTGCGTAACTATAAATCAATGTCGTCTATCAATATAACGTGCCTCCGTGTTTACAAATAAGACATCGAGGAACAATTTTGCTATTGCAGAGATAATAAGAAAAAACAGATACATAATAAGCGCTTTCAAGAGGAATAAACATATGATTAATTTTTTAAACATTTTTTAATATTTTTTCCTAATAAAGCTTAATTTTTCAATTTAGAGTTACAAAACAATAAATACATCTGCTTATTGATTTTATGATAATGGAAGTTTAAAAAATGTCAATAAAGAATATTTCGTTGAGAAACTTAATAAGCGACTGTTGAGTCTTGAATTTATGTATACGGCGGTAAGCATAATAATACTGACGCTGGTTTTACGTAATGCATTTCAAACTTACTACTCTGAATTGAATTTTCTTGTCAGACAGCTAAGTAGATATCTGATTGTGTAGGAAAAATATTTTCTCACAAAGCGGTAAAGTCGTTAGGAACTAAATAGCTATCTGTAGAGACTGAGAACGTAATAAAAGTTTTTGATATACGTTTATTCTTTGAAAATTATTCAAAGCAGCTGTATTTAAACTTGAGCAGCAAAAATAGGGAGTTGCATCGATCTACCGGCGAGTTCATTACGTTCGCATGATTCTACTATAAATATACGTACAATTGCTTCCTCGACTAGAAAGTTATCGGTAAAAATTCGAGTGATTAATCGACAGAAGCATAATCTTGACTCTGATAATTTATTATTTTTGAGAGATACTAAAAAAAAAAGAATAAAAGAAATAGATTAAATCTCCGTTTTTATTGAATAATAATAGACCTGGATTTGTATTCGAGCCGGTGACGCCAAAGTCATAGTGTTAGATCACTGTAGTTTCTGGATTTTAATTGTTTTCTGATACAAAAATGAATTCCTAACTGAAAGTTTTTCTTTCACCGCGAACCAAAGCGAAGAACCATTAAGACGCTAGTAACAAGAACTGCCAGCCGAGCTCTTGCGATTCAAAAACTTTTGTGTCATTTATCAATTACTTAATGTATAAGGTAATTTAAAATTATTATTCATCTCTTCTAATAATTTTATTACATGTAAACGATACTTTTTTCGGTTTTTTCGGTCTTGATCCATTTAAGTGGAATGCTTTTCCGATACCGTGGAAAAATGTCTTCTAGTAATTTCCCGAAAAAGAAAATGAAGATGAGGTAGGATCAACTGAGGCGTTCATATTTCAGAGAGATCAGATATTGAGTTTTATAAGTTATATACTAGATACTATATGCATTGACTTTGCTTTTTTTTTATCGACGCGACATGATATTAAATTATGATAACAAAAGTGAAAATAGAGAATCGATTTCTTATCTTTTGTCAAGAATATAGTTAGAGTGACGGAAAACGGAGTAACTTTTTGCAAGAAATGATTAATATTATAAAGGTTTTCTAGATTTTTAATATTTTCCAAATTAGCTTCGAACCTTTATTTGATTATGTACGTAGATTATGCAAAGTTAAAAATATATACAGTATACTCTCTATCTTATAATTTTATCTAATAGATGCATGGCGAGAAAGTTTAAAAAATCACGGGTAACAATTTTAAAATTGTTAATTTTTATTAGAAAACTTTTTTGTTAAAATGTCAGCATGATGAAAAATGCTGATAAAAATTAGATGATGAAAAAGTTTAAAAGTTTGAGTTAATACGATGCTACCAATAGTTGATGGTTCTTTTTTGTGCTTTCGTTCAAAACAGATGATTGCGTTCGGATGCAAGAAAAAAGAACCTATTTAATATAAATAAAATTTAGAAAGAGAGAGCGAAAGAGAGAGAGAGAGAGAGAGAGAAGGAAGGAGGGAGGGAAGGAGGGAGAGATAGTAATGTTACCAGCGGGAAAAACTTTCTTTGCTTCATCGCTGGCCGTATAAAAGTTAAAACTTGTCACGTCTGTTCTCATCCGCTGGGAATCTGCTAAACAAACTTACGGTAATATCGCAAAACATACCAAGTGGAAAATGCAACCACGAAGAGATGCACGATGAAATGTCCGCGATAAAAAAACTTGGTGAGAAAAAGATTTTTGCGTCTTCCGAGAAGAACGCGCGACGAAGATCGTAACGACGCCTGAGGTCGGCGTAAAAGTGAATTGGTGTGAGTACTGTGACAGAGATATCTCACTTTTCTTACTCGTTTCTTCTTTGTGTAAAAATGCATCTCATAGTTGAGAAAACTGGATTTAGGTATTAACATCAGGTTAGCCTCTTAATATATACAAGTATATGCGCACGCTCTTTTAAAACATAGCTTTTCGCAAAAATACAATATTTGCAAAATTACAATATGCTTTTATTAATACAAATAAATACAATTACATTTTGCGTTGTAATTAATACGATATATAATATAATTATAAAATAGAATAATGCATTGTGATATACCTAAATAAAAAGTAAAGCAAACTTTTATGTAATTATTAACATTTTTATTTGTAAAATGTACTGAGAAAATAATATCATGGAATTTGAAATAAGTGTCCATATAATTCAAGAACCACTGTTGATTCATTAATGTTTATAATACATCAATTTGGGCTCCATCTAATCTCTCATCTCATGCTTTTTTTTGCTATTCTTTAGGAGCTTAACTCGTCACCTACAATTTACTTGAGATCTCTTTACGAGTTAAAATGTAGTGGAGATTAATTTGCACGTAAAGGAAGCAGCTGTATTCAATGGGCACATTACGGCTTTTCGGCTCGCGTGAACGAACAAATACCTTATTTCCTGCTATATATGCATGCGGTTTCGGAACATGAGCTCAGTCATAAATTTCCTTGTTTGGAGGAAGGAAGCAACAGCGATGCGACGTCGCGTATAAACTGCATCTGATTATGATAAATTTTTGACGTCGGTGGTGTTATTAGAGTGTATTATCATTCCCATTTACGTAAAACGCATAACCCTTCTTCCTTTCTTAAACTGTTATAACATTGAATGATTTTATAGACGTAGGAACATTTTTTAAATATTTATATAACATCCTATGAATTTTGAATATTTTATTTATTCTTGTAATTATATTTTAATGGTGTTACTCAACACTCCTTTGACAAACAAATATCGACGATTCTAATATTATAGTTTTTATATCACATATTCTTTTACAATACTTATAAAAATAATCTGTCAAGATAGATCGATACTTGTTCATCAACTCGATATGTTTTGAAAAGGTTGACGAAGAAGTCCGTGCTTGAGAGCTGATTTTGGAAATGTTACGGAAATATATAAAGGCAGAATCTCTTTCAGTACATTTGCAAACGATTGAATCGTTTTCCGTGACATAAGAGCCTAGATTGTACGAAGGAAATGTATGGCTTCGAAAAGCTTCGTATTTTCTATACGATGTCATTAGTTGATGCTCGTTTGGCTTTATGAATGGTATTTTCCATGTACAAATGATTAATTGAGAGCGTGAGTTTGTGAATCAGTGCAATGCCTTACACCTCGCGATTTCATAAACAATTAGTAGAATTTCTTGGCTCGAATTTTTGCACATATTTCTGAGACCATAACCTATTTTCCAACTTTAGCTTATACGTTTTTACTGCATTCTCTTCATATACGTAAAATCGTGCTTTTTCAAAAGCAATGCATAGAACACGAATAATGGGGCATTACGTTGTCTTTCTTTTGTAATTTTCAAAATAAAAAGATTGCAAAAGATATACAAGAGAGCCCGAGAGCCTGATACGTCGTTCAAAAATCTTCCTTATACAATGCAAAATTGCTTGTTCTATCTCGAATGCATAAGCATTACCTAATAGAAGCAACACGTACGCGTGTTACACATGGACACGAGAATAGTCTTAGACGACCGATAACCACTGAACAGAGTGGCTACAGCTCTTCGTGTAATTGGCTTGCACGATGGAAACTACTTACGCATCCACCAAAGTACCGCTGAAAGATTAGAAGCAGTCACCGGAAAGGCTTTTCTAATTCTAAAGCTCCATTCTGTGACGACGCGACGGTCTGCTTACTAAGCACCAGTCTACCACTCCATTAACCCACTGCTCTCACAGTTAAGCTATAATACATATTAATGCTGTAGATCGCTTCCCAGAATCCATCTAAAGATGTAAAACGAGTATAATTTTCGTCATTACATAATCAAAAAACAAAAGTGCCAGAAACCAAAATGCCATTCTAATCACAATAAGCAATCACAAATTAATATTAATTTATTGCAACAATGTTCAATGTTTATTAAATTATGTTATATTTGCTATTTTTCTGAAAAAAGTTAATTACAATTAGAGCAAATCACATACAAATATTGGCTTGTTGGATTTATCAGCTTCTGAATGTAGTAATCGTGTTTATATTGACATTAAAATTTCGAAGGAGTGACTTTCTTTATCTCTTTAAAAGAAATCGCGACAAGTACTTGTCTGAATAGACTTCCTACAAAATTATACATTAAACACTCTTAAAGAAAGTATTTTATCTTTATTCGTTTATCTTCTTACATATTTTATGGCTCTTCTATAACCCTTTTGATTTACGATACTGGATATCGGGTATAATAAACTTAAATAAGTTCGACATTGAGTTGTATCTTGAGATTAATATAAAATATTTTTACGCATGTTTTGTCTTTAACTTTAACATTATAATATTAGACTAGTCATATTTTTTTTAACTCTTAAAGCGCACACCTCCGAAAAATTACGTAAAGCGCACTGGAGGTATGAGATACCCCAGTGTCTTTAAGTATGTACCTACTGTAACGACGCTATTGACTATTTTATTGCATAAAAATTTCTGAATGAAGTTAAAGTCATGTATTTTAAGGATAAACAAAAGTTATAGCGATTTCTTAAAATTAACATTGTTTAAAAAATTATTAAAAAAGACATTTTAATGGGACTTCAGAGCACAAAGTTCGGAGTGGGGTATCCTACACCCCATGTGCGCTTTAAGGGTTAAATATGACAAATTATTAAATCATAAGAGCGTAATACTTTGAAAACTTATATATGCGATTGGACGACACTCAATTAGGAAACTGTTTTACGGCGAAATTAAAGCCATTTATCATTCCTACCATCGTTTGCCGATTCAAATTGTCGAAGTCGAAGTCGATCGAGTTAAGTCCGCGAATGTAGCAGTAAAATCGAGAATGCTGCTCGCTGTTCTCCGATATGATGAACTTCTAATTTATGCAAGTCGCATTAGCCGCCAAAAGACAGCACGAGTTATGACGACGGGACTACTGACCCTAATCCGCTAAAACTACTGTTGAATAATGACTTGTCTCGTTATATGAATTATGTGCAATACATCCAAGTGTTATCGCGCGTAAAGGGTTAAAGCTCGAGGAAATTGAGGATTATCTTTAGTGAATTATTCACGTAATTTTCCTCCAGGGAGGTGTGGAAAGGTGAAAAGTTTACGTGAATTTGCAAAAATCGTGACCGTTATTTTTTTCGAGTGCGTAAAACGATGAGATTTGATAGAATGAAATTCACATGAGATTGAAAACGATAAAAACTGAAAAAGTTTTGACATATACGTGATCGGTCTTCTGTATTTCCGAGATCCGCCAAAAATTATTCGCGGATCGCTCCATAAGTTTTGGAAACAACTTTTATTCGGCGCGACCTTTCTGTTGAGAGCTTTCAATTAATATTAGATAAAAATTGCTCTTTTACAAACATGTTGGAAGTTTTAAAATGATTAGCAGTATAAAACAATATTGAATTTTTTGGGATACGACGTCAATATATTTGTGAGAATAAAAATACATGTTTTTTAACACAGGTATAGCATACATACGTAGTATACATTTCTTTTTCTTACTATTGATTTCTCAGTAGAGTCTTTCCTCTTTTTTGTTTACTTATATATTTTTTAATGACATGTGTACTAAGCGTTGTAATGATATAATAGAATTTTTCTTATCTATTTAATTGTTTTATGTAATTTATATAAATTATTTACGTACACATAAAACGTTATATAAATACGTAATTTCCGAAATTTCTGATCTAATAATCTGCTTTTGTAAAATTTGCTGAGAACTTTGTGAATTTTAACGTGAAGAAAGCTTCTCTGGTTTTATGAAGTTGCGAAATATTTTATATTCCCAAGATGAAATATTACAGCAGCAGAGTTCTTTCAGTTCTTGAAACGTTCAATTTAAAATATTCTAGTACAGTGCTTCATGACATCTATACCTTCACGGAACGATTAATTTTACAAAACGTTTGAACTCAATTTATTCGTTCAATTTTATATCATTGCAAGAAATTTAATAAATAAATGGATACAGATAATAAATTGTCATTACAGAATAACTTCCTTTGTTTTAAAATTGTCGACAAGTATGAACACACACAGACACACACACAAGATGTGGATATGATGAAAAGCCTATTACTCGTTGAAACTTTTGTTGTCAAAAACAATTTTGCACATTCGATCGCTGTAAATTTACCGACAATAAAGTGTCGTGATTCAATGATAGTTACATGTACACGATAGCATAGATTCATAAAAGTGCCCTAGTTCAGTCTACTGGAAGTTTAAGCGATACTTTTTTTTCGAAATTTGCGAAATAATTTATTTTACATAATACATTTTATAACATATACATAAAATGAAGGTAAAGGGCCAGATACTGAAGTAAATTTAGATATTGAATCAGAATGATATTATTTTATTTTATTTATGTAATATATGTATTTATACATTATACATTTTATTGTAAAATGATTTCGTTATCACATATATGTTTTGCGCATTAATCTATATAATAATTGTATTATGTATGTAATAATAATATTAATAATACAAATTAGTAGCTTAAAGCTGCTAGTAATAACATTATTGCATACATAATATTATTATTATATACATAATATTATTTGATTGTAGAATTTCACTCATCCTATACGTTTAAAAATTTTTTTTATTTGAACTCTCCTTGAAGGAAGGAACGAGATATGATTGCAAGATATTTGCCAATGTAATGGCCATATATCATGATATACGAAATTCGTTCTATATCGAGAAGTTGTGTTTTACAACGTGAAAAAATTTCAGTTCTGGATAACGATATCGATAAAAGTGTTAGTTGCCGCGGAAAAAATCCGGATTATAATAACCCATAATTTAGCCAGATAATGTAATAACTTACCAGCACATGTACGTAAATAGTAAACCTTGTATATGTGGAGCAATATCACGATATAAATCCCAAAGATGTTATATTTTAAAAATTCATATTTTTTACATTTTTGATTATCTTATCACATAAGTTTATAAAGAAAACTTGAAAAAATTTGTCAATATTCAGAGCAATTTGCCCAGAGTTAATTGCTTCCAGTCTAATAAAAGAATAATATTTATGGAATTTTATAGAATTATCTTTTGTTGACAAAAATTGAGGATATCTAATTATAAAGAGATATATTCATTAATGTTGCGAATGTAGAGCATGTGTTCGCAGTCTATCTATAGATTGAAAAACTTTTTTCTAATTATATTTTTCCAATAATTTATGTTTCTGAGATTTTATAATGAATAAAATTGTGACTAACATTAAGAATCACGTATCCATGAATTTCACGCCGTATTGCTTTTACGTGCGACCGACAGATTTAAAGCAACTTGAGAATTTGATGGTTCCACAGAGTTTTCACTAAAAACGCTAGGGGCTATTCGGGAGTTTCGTGCATTTATTTGTGAGTTTCCCGAACGTCGCAGAACTTCCAATTTATAAGCGAGAAATATAGTGCGATCGGGCTCTGTAGTAGTATCCGACGGATTTATCGGGGACATAAACTTCCGAACCGAATCAACCCGAATGAATTGATTGGACTAAACGTTTAGGGCCACCTAAAGTAAAATCGCTGACGACAGCATGATGCAGTTTTAAATCTTAGATCACTCGCGAACACGTTGGGGATGAAATACATGACTTTTCCCGGAAACTGCTGCCGTCCACCGAATGTGATTATGGCGAGCTTTAAAGCATATAGCAGATATTTTTCATGAAAAATTTCACGTAGCTGCAAGGTAATTCTGTAGAAAAGGCTATCTTTTGTTCCGAGACGAACGAAAAGAATATGCATTTTATGTCGGGTCATACTCGTGTGATGGATGTCGCGGACTATGAGAGTAATTCTCAACTATTCTCAAGTTCTTCTGAAAACTGCGAAAACTGCGTGACTGAGAAAAATATAAGAGCTTCTTTTCGAAGGGAAACGTAGTACACGAGTAAAAATTGTCAAATAATATTGGTTACATTAGTTACATAAAAGGAAAATGTTAAATGTTGTTTTCACGGTATTGCTATATATAGGGCTGACAGTGTATTTATATATTATTTTATTGAACGAACATTAGTTATGCAAACTTTAGCGGTACAGTGGTAAACTTTGTGAGGCTCTAAACGACGAAGATACGGTAAGTTTTCTCTTGTATTTGTTTATCAAATTACGCATCTCAAATTGCACTTGTAATAAAAGGTGCTTGTCCTTAATAACTTTAGGAATGCAATTAACGATGATACTGACTACACCTCATTACCAGTGGTAATTATCATCAAGACTATTGAATAAAAATCGAAAGCCAATACCTCGCGGACGACAGAAAGATATTTGAGCAGTTTCCCTTTAATAGCATTGAATCACGGTTTGTTGAATTTTCGCTTGGAAGCTTTGCTTGATTCGCTCTTTCTGCGCATATAATTTCGCTAGCTCTTCCTCGACTCCGTCCTAAACCCTTTCCGTCGGTGCATCGTCGACAGACTGCGATGCAGACTAGGCCACCTTTTGCCACGCAATTACCTTGGAAATGCGACATTCAAAGAGCTAGGTTTCCTTCCTGTCTACAGCCGACGGAATCTCTTCAGGATAGTTAACTTCCCTTCAATACATAAAACCTGAATTGAATCGATACAAGAATGGTTAATTAATTGTCTACGTTGACGTATGGTAATTATGCAACATTCAACGTCAATACAACGTCATAGCTCCGTAATAACGTTGCTATAGTCGACCGTTCTTATATCGCGACGAAGATGTCTTGTCTCTCAACGCGATTCAGTATTGCATAACGAGTGTCAGATACAGTTGTAAGATTCTGCAGTCCTTCGGGATAACCCGCATCAAGAGATCCTACATTATCTATAGACAATTTTATACGCGAAAACGTCGTGGTAACTAATAAAAATTTATCATGAGGTACCTACGATATAACATATTTTGTTAAATAAGGTAGAAAAACGTTTATTATTATTATTATTTATTGTTTTACAATTCAATTCACAAACTTTACTCTTGTCTCTTAGCATTTTTATATAATAATGTTATATGCTTCGCATATTTAACTAACTAAATTAATTAATCGAATTAGTTAATTGTAAAATCTTGAGCAGCAGTGGAGGTTAGAATGGATTTCCAATCGTTGTTGAAGCGTAAAGGAGTGACAGAACAATTTTGACGCGGTTGTTGAAAATCGTGATTTGTTGCCATTGTATTACAACCGAAACAGACAGTTGCAATGCTGTTGTAACGAAACGAACGATTGTGTCACTCGGAATCGGCCGTTTACTATGTACGTGACTTCTGACATGGACAAATTAAATTCGACCACGATAGCGTTCATAGGGCAGAGAAACTGGTTGCACTATCGAGCACGAGATTGAGTATGTCGTGAACGACAAATCGATGGCACGTTTGCTTGGTCGTAGTTGGACTGACAATGAGTGCCGAAGCTTGTGTCATGCGGATATATAATTTTTTATGATGGCTATGCGGACAAAGTTACGCGAGACGGAAATGCGTCGGCTATTGTGTGAATCTTCATTTCGTACAAGAATGAATTAAATTAGAAGAACATATGACAAATGGTAATCATCGATACGTCACTAATTACATATTCAATAAAACATCAATTCAGTAAGTATCTATCTCACCGAAGTATCTTTTTGTTATAATATATCTTTTTAAAGAAAAACCGATCCGAAAATGAAAGATCCGAAATCGTCTTTATATAAGATCCTCTCTTATTGGGAAAATACAAAGCTTAAATCTGCCAAAGCCGGGGAATGAAATCCTCTTGACACTTGACCTCTCAATAAGTTTATAAATCTCTAATCCCGATTTCTCAGGGCAATCCTTCTTAAAGCCGCCCTACGTTGACTTACGCATGCACTCCTATCGATCGGTTTGCAAAAGATGAATGTATAGCTTTTATGAAAGACTAATAACAAGTATATAAAGATGAATAAAATATAGAGTGAAATATTGCTTATATTTATATCACGAGATTATCTGACTTTTTGATGTATCTATCAAATAAAAGGTATACATTGAATATTCGAGTAATTTATCAAAGATTCGGGTGTAAGAAGAATCACTTGATGGAACGAACACGGATATACATACATATTTACAACGATCTTACGCTCTTCTTATCATTTCTAACATTCTCGCTATAACGTTCCATATGTATCTTGACGATATATTTGCGAGACAGCATTTTTGATACGCGATTTATATACATATATGTAATAATATGTTGCGTAAACAAGATTTCCACGTTACTGTACCAGTGTTGTGTACCATCACGTTTCCTTTCGCGACAAGTACTAAAGAAAACATCAAACGCGATTATTCCTTACGGTTATTCTTTATGATATTTATATAAATCAGCGATTTACATAAATTCTTTCTAACAAATAAATTAAATTTTACTCTTCAATTACTAGATTCGATGCGCGACAATAGTATATTAATTGAAATTAGTTTGGAATACAAATTTATTGATGAATTTATCTTAATATAATTTTTCTTACAAAACATTGGATATTTCAAAATGATATTAGTAATATTTGCTTTGCTAAGCACTGCGTACAGCATATTGTTGCAAAATTATTGCACTATCATTTGCATGTCACACTCGAGTGAGCAAGATATGGCGGGAATCGCTGCGTGTATCGTGTCATTTTTCGAACTTGTCAAATACTAAAAGGTACCTACCAAACCATATCATACCTTACGATTATTATTAGGTCCATAATCGTAAGATATACGTATATATATATGATATTAGGTCCATAATCGTAAGGTATGATAGGTATATATGGGTATATATGTATATATGTGTGTGTGTGTGTGTACGTATATGTGGGAATAAGAGAGGCAAGACCTTTGAAAATCGATATCATTTTTGATTACTCAAAGTTATGACGTAACGTTGAAATTTCGCTGAAAGGATCGCTAAAGTGCAAAGTATCTTTTATTAAGACTGAAGTTTTTTCTTATGCTTTAGACTTTCTTTTTACAGGTCAAGAATTATTATATATATGGGCAAACTTTTTGCTTATCGATGTACTCGAAATTACTTTTTTTTTGTTGTACTTCGAAAATCGAGCACCGCAGTTCGTTACTTCGCGAACGATGTGGTTGTCTATTTGCAATTGTTGGCGTTTCCGATAGTCGAGAAGAAAGGAAGTCTGATTTGCTCCAGGTTCTTCGTTAGCAAGTTTCACGTCAATTCCTCACGAAACTTAAATTGGTGCACGGTCAAATTTAACAGATATTTTCTTCTAAACTGTAATATATATTTGTTATATTAATATATATTTTATATATTTTATTCCTCTAAATCTATGTGTTTCAATCATTATTAGACAATGATATTTATTTAATGCAATAGACAATCTGACATTTTTGAACTGCAGTATCTTATTTTTCCGACACTGGATACTAAGATTTCTGTCGTCTCTCGAGATAATCTTCGTTACTTTTTATGATGTGATATAAAGTGGATATACGTACGCACTAAACTTTACCGGTAGCTCTTATGATAAAATGTGAAAAGTCTGTTGACTTAGGTTTTCCTTAGAAAAACAGAATTAATTTCATACGTAAGAATTTTAATATAGAAAGATGAAGAAGAATGTTTCAAAATTTATTGTATTGCATGAGAGAGAATACTGCGTATAGCATAAAAAAATAGAATTATAATATATATATATTTTTTTATTTAATTTAATTATTTTTCATATAATTGTGTTTTGTTGGACACAACTTGAACACATTTATTAACAAATGCACTTCTTAAATTATTAGAATTTAAGAAATTGACTGATTCACTAGCAGCGTCGACATGGAGCGCGTCTGTATATTCTTTTCTTCTTCTCTTTCTACAACAGAAATCCACCAGGAAGTGCCCATCAGTCTGGAACTGCGGGGTGAATACACGTTATTATTTCGCGAAAGATACTACGAAGCGCCAATATTTTATCTCCCGTCTTCCTGAAACCGCGGACTCACCTGTAAAATGCGCACGTGTTGCCGCTGTAAAAGCTACCTCTCGCGGGATTCATTTGTATCCTTAAGAGACCACGAGACGTACAGCTTCTCGGAGAGAGCGGAATATACTTACTTCACTTAAGTTAGTGCAATATGACTACCGTATAAATAATACTGTATTAGTGTCATTTGTAAGTTTTCCCAATATTTGCAGAAGACTTTAATTATATTATCTGAGCAAAACTGCTATGTTTCGCGCAACATAACAAATACGTTTTAGTAACTGAATTGTCAAAAATATTTGTTATTTTACATTTTACTTGAATTAACTTTATACGTATTTTTTACGATTGTGTTTTGCATCATGTGTACCCTCAGAATATATTTCGTGATCTACGCGACAGTCTTATATGATACATAAGAGAGCACGTGTTCCTGCTATATACTTAAAAGGATAAAAGAAATTGAACTTTTTTCACTTAAAGGAAGAAACAGGTGCGAAGGTTTCCATTCCCCAAGAGAAAAAGCTACTATCTTATAGCAAAACGGAAGCTAAATGAAAAAACCAGAGATAGAAGGAAGAAAAAGTTGATCATCATACGTTCAATATACTTTTCATCCGCTGAACTTTTATCGTGGTTCTTTAATGTGTCTTTCGCAATCATTCAATTGTACCTTCGATATCTTGTTTCTTTTCACGGCGTTTATATAATCCTAACAATTTGTTCGCGTATAATTGACAGATTAAAAGATAATTTATTAATACTAATTTAATCATAGAGAAAAAATATAATAAATTTTTTATTATATGATATTATTTATAACCCACGAATATAAACAGAAGATTATTTTAGAATGGAATAACTGCAATTCACTATCAAATTTTTAAATAGTTTCAACGCGTCAAAAATAGAATTCTTCCATGATGAATTTGTAAAACAGAAGACGACAAGAACTTACTTGATTGTATCTACGTAATATGAGAGTAAATTTTGTAGATGTCTTAAGGAAAAAGAACGAAAACGACAGAACGGTGTCGATAAGGAAAATTAAAATTGTCGAAAGAACTTCGGTGGTTGTCGACTGGTTTAGTTCGTTTCGATCGATGTGACACGAATAAAAAAGTTTAATAGCTGTGGGTGGAGTGGGTGGAATCTCCCCAAAGAGAAATGACTTCGTATCGTACGTCAGTGTCAAGTTGTATGAAAAAAATTCGACTATTTAAATTGACTCGTATTCAATGCCGCACTACCCTCTCCGGGAAAGAAATAGCATGCTATTTGGCCCCTTTATTCACAGGAAAAAAATCTAGTTGAAATTTGAATTTTGTATGACTTTTTTTCATTTCGCATATTGCGATTGAGGCACTCATGAGTCAGAACAAAGAATCCTTTGTTAATTTCAGGCATACAAGAAAGAAAAACGTTTCTGTTTATAGTGCACATGTATATTAAATAATATATTATTCAAAATTATACAATTATAAATTTACATAAAAACAGAGAGAAAGAGAGAGACAAACAGAGGTTTCGGATATGCAAAAGATATTATATTTTAAAAAAATTTCTATACGTATTATATTATTTTTCCATCGTTTCCTAACGATCTTTTAATTTCTCGCTTGATTGAGATAAGTCATTTAACACATTGCGTTTACTAATGATGTAAAAATATTTTCTTGAGAAATGATAAATCTCATTTCTTCTTTTTTAACATTTTGCGTTTATTCGCTTGCCGATGTGACCTTGTAAAGTAAATCCTTGTTTACGATGTCAGATATGTACAATAGGACGCCAGATATAGCCGCGAGCGTATATTCATACCTCGGAGGAAACTGCGGAGTCTGGGTGTATCTTTGTCGAAGTATCGCCACAGGGAATAAATGTAGATTAAGCGAGTCACCTTTCGATTGAATAGGTATTTAACCAGCATGACTAATTACTTCTAAACAAATGCAAATACCGTCTACAGAAAACCATTAGATATAATTTATGTGATTGAGATTTGGATTACAAATGTAAAGTATAAGTTTGGAGCCCGATACTGCGATGACTGAATATTAAATTTCAAAGCTGGATATTTCTTTCTGTTGCATACGTTATGATTTTCTAAATAACGAAGAATAAGTTATGAGACATTTTATATAAAATTTTTGTCGTCGACATCAAATATTGTGGTGTAAAAAAATAGTACGCTTTGAAAATTGGAGAAAATGTCTTAAATTTTTAAATTTTTTTTTAAATATATTTAAAGTTTGTAAAGCTATTTTTAAATTAAATGATATAGGAAGCTTTTTTTTATCTATTTGAACAATAATTCAAAGCCTTTAGTATCACATTAATTGTTTAATGTGAAAAGAATTACAATTACAGTCTTTCAATATATGAGATTAATTTTTAATTAATTAAGAGTGAATATATGTAGCAATCGTTGTAATATATATTAAAATATATAAAAATAATTAAAAACGATTCTCAATAGCAATAATAGCACTTTTGTTTAATAACAAATACAAAAATTTTAACAAAATTTTATTTTAACATATATCTATCTATAATGTTATGAATTTTTGCTTCATAGAAACTACATTTGCCTTTATAAGAACATGATATATTACAAGAAATTCGGTAAATTTTCTCATTTTGCTTCTAACGTCGTAATAATATACAGTTATACCGCGACTCATATGGTGGCTTAATTAATGAATTACTATCTGTATTCTCTGCGAATGTCGTCTGCAGATGCAATGGCCTACGGTAAGTGACAATTTAATATCTTTAGTGTAGGATCTCGACACGAGAGAGAATATCTCGTAACTGTATTTCACGAAAATGATCGATGGCGCTGCATCGTTACCGTATAAAGCGGTTGTATTTCGTCCTTCCTTGTAGGCTCCGGGGCATGTATCGCAGTTTCGTTAATGCGTGACGCTGTCCTTTGTACATGCATCAATATCTATCGTAGTTTATGTCGATACATAGGTACGACACACTATCCTTTGTCCGTTGACGGGGTAATGTCGCTTTTCGAGTGAGCTGTAGAATATTGAAATTTATCGAAGAGATATGACGCGATTTATTAGAAAATAAATCTTCAGCTAATCCGTTAAACGATCGATAATCTGGCGCGCGTTAATTTTGTCAGATTTTAGCGAGCTATTTGCTTTTTATTTCTGTATTAATCGCAGATAATTCAACGTGTTCTCACTCGTTTGGGATAGATAAAGTTATCGGTGATTTGAACAACGAGAGAGCCGCTGGAATTGTACTCTGAATTATTTCTCGACTATTATTGTCGAAATAGCAGTAGAATTTTAATCTAAATAAAAGTAATCACCCACGATCGGTAAAAGTAATCGAAGGTAACAAACGTTAATTAAATGCACAGCATAGCATCAGAGCACGACTGTATATTCTCGATGAAAAGAATTCAGAGGTACGAATTGATAAATATTTGCTGAAGATTTAGCGACTCAGCGTGATTGCCTCAGTTAATACATAAAAATTTACGCAACCTAGGCTCTTTTAGCGTATATGAAATCTGGATCGCTTACATATCTGGAAAATTTAATTTAGTGTTCCAGATATTTTGTTTTTGAGTAGTTTCATCACATTTATGCGTAATATTATAATATCTTTCTTCGTTTTTTTGTATTTAATTAAGACATTTATTTTGTATAATAAATAAAAAAGATTTAACCGTGTAATCATAGGAGATAAGTGTTCGCTACCTGCCTTTTTTCTATGTTTTATGTTTTCTGCGTTTTTTCAACGCCTTTTTTCGCGTTTTATTCTTTCACGTTTGTAGCGATGTGTATAGCTAGCGGGCATTCGAGCCGAATTATTATCACAAACTTCTCTTAGTTTCTTGCCATCATCCTCGTTAATTTTTTCTCACGTCTGATGAAGTGCTACGAAGAAATTCTAAAAACTCAGTCGCGAACACGATTGTAATAATCTAAATGGTACACTATATGAATAACATTTTAAAACGTGAGCTGATCTGAATTAATGAGAGATATTTTAAAATATAATGAAAGAAAAAAATTGAAAAAGTGGAAACATTATATATGTATATATATTTTATTATATATCAATTTTCAAACCACGCTATTTTTTCAAGATTCAACATTGCATGACAAAAGACTTACATAACATATTTCGTAACTTGTTTCTAGTATTTTTTTTTTAAAGCTGTATATGACGTGCAATAAAAAAATACAAAGATATAATTCACTAAATTAATATCTAATAATATACGAAAGATATGACTAATATCATAATATGTGGATTTAATAACCGCGAAAGATCTTTATTAACGTACAAGATGCGTTGTTTCAGACACGAAAGATCAATAATAGGCGTTACTGCTTATTTATGGTGTATTGTTCTAACGTACACGCCATCGAAGTTTCGGCGATCTTGGTGGTGAAGGTGGAGCTACGAATTTTCTATGGAGCTCGTATAAGATGATTTATTATGGACTTGAATAATTGATTCTATACGTCTATACCGACTGTACGACCCTATCCGTATTTATAAAAGTATTCTTATTTGATAAATTATAAAATAGATACGTGTAACTTCATGACACAATACATTTTTGCGCGTAAAATATGAAACGTTTATGTCCAATGGATAAAGCAGTAGGCGAACTCTATGAAATATATATTTTTAATTTGCTTTTATATTTTTCTCTTATATTATTCCTGCTAATACATCATATTTCTAATACATTTACACAAACATGAAACCTCACGAAATCCTAAAGCTATGATAATTTTCTCGCCTTTAACGCAGCAATAGATTATTTATTTTATATATATGTGTGTGTGTGTGTGTGTGTGTGTGTGTGATGGAAACGCCTGTTGCGCGACTTATAGTCTCGCTAACGCTTCAAGACTAGAGGCGCCGTTTCACTTATGAAAGTTGTTAGACTCGCGACGGCATACCGCTGAGATGGGAAAATAGATTTCTCCTCCCGCAGTGACATAGATTTTTAAGTATGTAGATGTAGTTACTTTTATTACTTTCTTAACACTTACATATAGAATTTAGAAAAATACATAATTTTTAAATAATTTGTTATTCAAAAATTATCTAATTCTGTAGTAATTTATGTACATTACATTAAAAATAAAAAAAAATTGATAAAGATTGATAAACTACACAACTCCATTTAATGATATATAGAATTATAATAAATGATTGACTTTTTTGAAAACATCAAATATTACGTTATCTCAACGCAGCACTGCAATCATAAGAACAAAAATTCTTTGAATCTGCATACAGAAACTACATTATAATAAATGACGATTTAGGTAAAAAATGCAGTACGCATCAATCGCAATCAAAAATATTGGACGGAAAGAATTTCGTGAGTAGAATGTTCTAAAATAGAAATCGGGAAATCGTCATTATACAGAATAAGAGGCTTTGCTTGGTAAAATTACTTGCAACGGAATATCTATTTTCAAATATTTCTGCTTTGTTCTGATTAGAATATTTTGTCTCTCTGCAACATTTAAGGTAATCGATTTTTAATCATTTTTTAATACCAAATGCATACTGCCTTATATTGCAATGGTCTCTAATGCACATCAGACGTTATTTATTAAATCACCTATTTGGAACTTACATTTACGGATATGACGTTAATGTGAGTGATACATACGAAACGGACATCGCGTTTATGGTACGCGCATCGTCGATCTGCGATCTCACGGGTATCGTAAAGTATTGATTCATGCGAATTTTATGAGTTATTTTTCACAATATCGGTTATTTTCCAAGTGTGCACGAAATAATATGGCACGTGAGCAGGGTATTATTATCAGAGAGCTTCCACGCGTGAATATACCGGCTACAAGTAAGATCATATATATAGATTCTATCGATACTTCTCCTTCAGAGACGCTGAATATGTCGTCGTTTCACATATTCGAATGTTTCGTGAGTAGTTTTGGTACAGACGACAGCTTTCGAAAAATTCAATTTAATGATATGACAGCCGCGAAAATATTTTCACCCGCCTGAAGCAGTATCCAATAGAAAATGTCAGCACGCATTAAAATGAGCCAAATAAATGGTTGCTCGATAAAATTGATGGTAATCAACATTGCATGCAATATTGCAAAAAATTTAAAATAATTACGATAAAACAATTCGTGCATGGGATTTTCCACAATTTTCTTTAATTTCCGAGAGTCTTTATAGTAGACTGCGATATATTAATTAACATTTGTTTCAGTTTTGACCGTCGTTGGCTTAAAATTTAATTAATTCATTTATTACAAAGCAATTGAAACATCTCTTTGTAGGAATTTGCCATTTCCAGTACATTTATATTCTTTTACGTATTATAATAATTCGTATACAATTAAATTGTTTCGTTGATTTTGACTTTTACATAATATTACATGAGAATAAACTCGGTCGAGGATTGCTTTCGGTAAACCTGTTTGCTGATTGTTCCGGCAAAATTTCACATCCGCAATTTTCAAACGTACTTTTTTTATATCATTGTACGGTGCCTTGAGAAGCGAGAGAAGATCGTCTATCGATCTCGAAAGGACGGATGCGGAATTCGTTTCTTTGTCATTGAGCATTTTGCTCGTTTCGCCTTATTGAGCGCGAGTAAAGGCGTCTTCCGATCGTCCTGCGATAGTCTTGCACAGCCCAAAGAACAAAGGCAAGATGTTAGACGCGGTTGCTTCGCGTTTCGATGCCACAAAAGAACGTCAAACGAATAGACCAAGCGATCGCAAGGAGACAATTGAGAAATACCTCTATTCGAAGTATTTTGCGGATTTCTGCATATAAGAATTTTTGTATATATAATTTTAGAAAACAAAGGGATTTTATCAAATTTATGTTTCTTTTTATTTGAAAATAATTATCCTATTTGTCAATAACGCAATTGCAAGTATTATTCCAAAAAGTTTGTTTCAACTACTTTTGTAATGCTTATGTTAGACAGAAGAATTATTACATAACATCGTACTAAAAAAAAAAACAGAACCTTATTGGCACATCGAAACTCATTATTAATTCCGTGCTGCTGAATAAGTAAGAAGATAGGTAGAGGGTAAAGGTTTCACATCTTTTAATGACGAGGTCGGACCTATTAGGTACTGGGAGCTGTAATTTTTCTGCGGACATTTGCTCGCGTGCTGTTATTCTAATTGTAACGTTATATTCGCAATATATAGAGGTAATATATAAAGGTAATTTTCCACAAACTTCAATTTAACCTTCATAATTTCATGTAAAATCATAATTCCCTAATCGCGTATGTTCGCAATGTTTGGCTAATAATACATTGTACCCATAAACATTTTGTGGCTAACTGTTTAGTATCTGGATTAATAAGCATGTTGCGAGAATGACAAAGACAGAAACAACATCAACATATTAAACATCTATTTACTGAATATGTTATTGAAATAAACGGAGTTTATATCTAGCTGCATAAATTATTTTAAAAATATTTGTCAAACTTATTATATCAAATTTATTATTTAGTACTATAAGTTATTGAGACAATTTGCACAGGTACGACATTTATTTCTTATAGAACATAGTTCTAGTGAGATTAATGATGTCGATCGAGGCTGAATAAAAAATTCGTGGAATGTGATGTAACAGTTTTTTGTTGATTAGTGGCGAAAATAAAGTACGTCGCTAGAATTTGGTGTGGCACAAAGCGCCGTACACCGGGAATTTTTAAGATATACTTAGAGCTGTCTTTTATTTTTAACTATCTTCTTAGCTCTTGCTTGGAAAAGCGGGTGATTAGCTTCAAGATTGATAAGATAAATCAGTTGTATTGTAGTATTCTTGAGAAGACAAATTGCCAGGGCAGTTTCAAGGGGTACATGAAAGAAATTCTCTTTAAATTTTGGTCATTTTAATATTAATACGCGGAATCTTGTTTCTGAAATTTTCTGTCATTAAATCTGTGTTTTGTTAAAGAAGAGAGATTCTTAAATTTTGTTGATAATATAAATTCGACCTTTTTTATTGACTGCATTGTTAATTTACAAAAAATTGATTTCTAGCTATGGGTTAGAAAATATATGCTGGATATAAATAATTCTTATAATTAAATATAATTTAGTAATTTTGCAACATAGATGTTATATTGAAATAATGGATTATTACAACTACATCTTAAAATCATTATTGCAACTACATTAAATGTAGTGGAAATTTATGGTGGTAGATAATAATGCATACGTTTCTATCACAAGACAGCGTACTTTGCAAAAAGCAGCTATGTAATTATGATGATAAATGACTTTTAAGAGTTTTAAGTCGTGCAAGAAGCTTTTTCTTCGGAAGATACATTGTCTCATTACAAATATTTTGCATCAATATTTCGTCGAAAAAAATCTCATCTCAAATGAAATGCTGTATTTACAAATCAACCGGCGATTAATTACATTACGTAAAAAAAAAGATTTAACGCAACGTTAAAATTATCCAAAAATCTTATTTATTGTTATTTTTACAAATGCAGTTAATTGTTGCAAAAAAATATTTGTTATTTTTTAAATAGCTTTTAATATTTTACTTGCATTTGAATAGGTACTTTTTATTTAAAAAATTTTTAGTAGTAAAGTAATAAAATTTTATTTCTTCAATCAATCACGTTGTGAATTAATTTATTATATATAATAATTAATATACGATCTGAATTATTCAACATTTTAACACACAGAGAGAAAGAGGGATGGAGCGGGGGAAGAGGGGAAGAAAGGAAGAGAATGGAAAACAACATACATAAACTATTTCAAATATTACTACTTTAATTAAATAATTGGATTTGATATAAGTAACAGAACTTAGGTAAATTGAGAATTGCTCTATTATTTTAAATTATTGAGAAATATATTGATTAAAATTAAATTAATATTAAATAATAATTAATATAAAGTCATAAATAATATAAGCTCGCTCTCTAACTACATAAGAACTTATTCCATCTTGTTTGGTATTTCTTTTAACTCTTTTTATAGAGAGAATAAATTGTGTATAATAAATAGAATTTAACTCTCTTCCAGAATCTCTCAATTTATCTCTTAATAATATTCAAGACATAAAACTTTTTTTATTATTGATCAAATACAATTCGATAAAAAATATGAGAATTCTCTCTCTCTCTCTCTCTCTCTCTCCCTCTCTCCCTCTCTCTCTCTTTCTCTGAATTATTGCTTTTAAGAACTTAGAGCAGCAAAATATGATAATAAATTTTCCGTAAGTCAACTTCTGGATATCGTAAGTACTAAAGATTCTAATTTGTTTCTTTATTTATTACAAAAATGTGTAATTAAGGAAGAATAATTATTTTTCTTAAGAATAATATTTACGCAGATAATTATAATATACAAATATATCTTTTTCTTAATTGTACATATATTCTATTAAGCAAATTATGAGAAAGAAGAAAGATCCTTAAATTTTGTCATAATGTAAATTATTATTATTATAATATAAATATCCATTTTTCCGTTAATATAAGTTTTCGAAGTTTTAGATTTACGATTTTAATACGATAAATTTTTATTAATTAAAAACGGTTTAAAACATTTTGAGTCATCTATATATAAAAATGTAGGAAACTACGAATTCTCCACAATTTAAAAGAATTATTTTAAATTTGTGTGTATTTTTTTATTAAAGTAATAGAAGATTTTTTATAATCCAATTTTTAATGAGTGGAACTTGCAATTACGATGATAGCAGAATACTTTCAAAGCACCTTTGAATATAATGAAGATTCTACGGCGTATTTCCAATTTCCGGCTTAATCGTAAATGCACTTTCGTCGTGCTTACGTAATTATTTCCAAATAATGTCACATCCTGCCGGAAATGAGGCGTTACCACATAACTGTATTATAAACCGCCGTTATTCGAGGTCTAATGGATAATCATTGGCGGTGCATGGAATTGACTCTTGGTAATATTTGCATCGTTGACGCACTCTATAGTCTACCAAGCAATAAAGTTTCGACGAAGCGTCACATTGTTACTTTCTATTTCGATAATCGAGGCATATTTATACTTAATTGTATTGGGTACTTTTATTGTACATATTTTATCAACTATAAAACCTATAGATATAAATTCTCCGTTGCAGGATACCATTCAAATACCATTCCTAATTTATAAGGACACATTTGAAATTCAATGTATAGTAAAGCATCCTGTATTTACGCCTTTTTTTAACAAGATCTTTCATTCACTTTCAATTGCAAAATCTAAATGACTTAGATCACAATATCGCACTCCCAAAAATGTTATAGGTAACTTCCTAAATATTTAGAATCGCATTTATATTTGTATAAACTTTTCTACTTATAATGATTTCAAAAAATATCTCGTAAAACATTAAAAAAAACTTTATGAATTATTTTGTATATATGATAAATAAAAAGAGAATCGAGGAAAAAAGCGTGTAGCTTGAGTATAGGAATATAAGGAATTTAATGAAGATCGCAATATGCAAAATGAACAGAAACGGTGGAGAAATGTGTATTAAATTCAAGAAAATTTAATATTATTTTAGCTTAGTAATAATAGTTTTATTTTACTGTTATTTATTTTGGTTTTAGTTTTTAATAAATAGCTGCATGTATGTATGTACGTATAGCTCTCTATTATAACGAGATACTAATATTTTCTGGATTCATCGAATATGTGATCTCACAAAAGAGAAACCCCAGATAAACAAGTCCCAGCTTTCATATTTTTGCCACGATGGTTAATTGCGTCTACGTCCGGCTTGTTTAAAAGTGACATTGTCACGACTAATTAAGTTTGCGCTTCTTTATGTGCACGGAAAGGTATTACCAGCAGATTTTTCGTTTGCGATAAAGTTTAAAAATACCGTCTAAGCGCAGAAAATAATAGATATACATACTATTAGAATCTTATCATGATAAATTATTATTCCGTTTATAACGTTTAATAAATCAATCACATTTATGGTGGATATGTAAATGTATCGATTATTGAACTTTAATGTTTTCAAATAATACAACGATATCGCACCATTTACATGTATATTTTAAATTAGTTATTTGTTATCCTCTAATGATACATTGTTACTACGCGCGTTCGAAAGTTTTATTGGTTGGTTTGGGTATATTTGACAGTTATACCATTTCGAAGTTGAGATTAACCAGAAATTTAGTGATAAATGCAACGAGAAATTACACTATAAACGCAGGTTCAAAGGCGTAATACGCTGCAATGAAGGCAAATAATCATACTTTTACAAGTGAGCACCTTTTGCATATTTCGGAATTAAATCTTTCATGAAATGTAAAGACCAATTAAGAACTGAAATGGCCTGTAAATTTCTGCGGCTACGCAGTATGCCTTTTAATAAAGAATCCATTTATGCCGGCGCTGTACGTGATGCATTATAATATGATTATTAAATACCTAACTACAGTTCAGATCGTAGATATGCACAATATATTCATATACGCGCTGGTGCTCTGAAGCTGTAAAATTACCACGGCGATAGTCCTCATTTACGACCACGTTTCTCGAGAGTACCGCATGTTCGTGATTAATCGAATATCGTAATATATCGAGGTGAAAATTTCCAGCGAGTATCGACTAACGACGCGTTAAAATTATGAAAATGTATGGTAATGTTGGTTTTTGTTGCATTTTATTTGTTGTTTTTATTCATATGTGTGCGTACGTGTAAAAATATACACCCATCACACGCACACTAAGCATCTTTGTTTGAAATCAGCGATTAAATATCAATAATGAAGCAAAATGCATAAAAGATAAATAATTATTGCTCATTTATTGATTGCGTCTAAATATTAAACACATTGTTACACTGTTCACTTAGCATTTGTTAATTATTCTGAAAGTGTCCGAATGAGATTCATGAGATTCACGAAGAATGTTAAATCTAATGTAAAGCACTTTCGTCCGTTCGCTTATGTAAATTTGAATTGTCCTGTGGAAATGTGCTCGCATAAATGTAATACAATTGCTCGCGATAAGAACAGTGACAGCGGAGACATTATTATATTATTAAGATTTTCATCATTCTGTAGAAAATCAGAGGCGGTAAAAATTAAAGGAATTGCCCATCGCGATTGTTGCACTTGATAGCAACACCGTCATGCGCTATATATACTCAACTTTTTAATCAAACTCTTATTAAGACTGCTCTCACCTATGTCTGTACTTCGTTCACTCATCCCTATGGCAACTGGACGTCCCAAGAATGAAGCGATAATCTAGGATCTGTGTCAAGGGGTAATTCTCGTCTCCATTGTCGCAATGCATATTCATCTCACGACCATCTCGTAAGACATCTGGTACACGTGGGCAGATAATAGTCTTTTAGTCTTAGAAATAACTTCTCCGCGAGCCACAGCTTAATCGTAGTAAGGCTACATAATTCTAGCATTAAGTTTTCATCAGTCGCAATATTATGCTCAGATATAATATCGTTTTCGTTGAACGTTAATACGCTTCTCAATCCGATTTTGTAACTTTAACCGCTTTCAAAACGGTAAACTTAATACGGCGTGCCGCACATCTGCTGTGCGGAACAAGAATCCGCGGTGGGAAAAGCCGAAAATTTGTAAGACGAAATTCAAGTTTGACTCGAAAGTTTGGTATAAACTTCGCGGAAGAGCTTGCATTCATTAAAAGTTATTCACCGTGTCAATAGATACGCACGGATCTTTAAATTTTCAAGATACAAACATTTAGAATAATTTAAGAGAAAGGTAGTGAATGCGAAATTATATTATATGGGGGGAACATAAAGCACATCTTTCAAGATGTTTGCAGTAATTTTTATTTTCCTTTATATTTACGACAGAGTACAACTCTTTCACCAGCATATCGTAGGTATATCTAAAGCTGAGTTTCCTTGAGAGTATGTTACGTGAAATGAAATGTTATAATAAATCACTGTCGAGACCGTTTTTGCGCGCAAATGCCTGCAACTAAAGTATCTTCTTTCTTCTATACCCTAAGTGCGGATAGCTTTTGCAACTTATTTATTTTATTATTTGAATTATTTGTAAGAAACGTTATATTCTTATTAAAAAGCACAAATATTTTAGAAAATAATTTTTTGAAATAATTCAAGATTATTATATATTTTTATTGAACTTTTTAGGAATATTCATAAATAATATATATTTTATATAAACACTTTTAGGAATCTTTATAAATAATATATCTTTTATGTAAATGCTTTTAGCAGTATTTATAAAATAATAATAAATAACCAAAATGACAAATAAATATTAATACATAATTTTCTGTTCTTTTCTTTTTTATGGATTATGCACACATGTTTCATGCTTTTTTAAATATTTTTTTTTTAAGTCATTTATGTTTTTTTTTTAATTTTGTTAAATGTTTTAAAGTATTTACCTTATATGTTTATATGTTTAAGACAAAAATTATAATAAAAAATAAAACAATATTGCAAACGTTTGCAAACGTGATGAGCGTACGTGCAAGTGTTTGATTACTATGTGTATTCCGTATGACTCGTCTAAAGGTTTCGATGAATTTAAAAGAAAGGTGAGAGAGAGCCTGTTGGCAAGATGGATCTCTGGTACTACGTATGTAACTTCATCAGAAGTAAAGGAGCCCTGCTACCACACGAAGTAGTTACACCGATAACCGAGGGTAGAGTCGGTGTGCGCGGTCTAAAGAATTACTGCGGTCGTAAAGGGTCGTACAATGATCTTAGATGCTCGCTCTACGTCCAAGGGTTCGCTGTTTGGCCATCGGCTTTTTCTATGGGGACTAAATAAGGGTCGATGGGTCTTTGTAGTAATAGTTAGGATGATATCTCGAGAGGCGATACGAGAAATTTTGCTTTTAATGGTATACAATAAGGAATTCTGTCGAACAATGAGCTGTTGGAATAAAAGAATTCTTGCGAGGAAATATTAATTAAATTTTCTTTATACTCTCAATGGTAAAATATAGACTTCTTTTTAGTGACTGTACAATTGTTTTTATACTCTTTGTATATACGAACAATAGCTCAATAAATCTTTAAATTAGAGAAATTATAACATTGCCTACGAGACAAAAAGAGTGTATAAAAGAGAGAAAGAGAATATTAAATAATATAAGCAAAAAACTAGCTAATTCAGCACTCCGGTTTAATCGTTGCAGCAAAAAATAAAAGAGGTGCCAACTCGCGGGAAAATTGGAACATTATTTTAGTACTGCTCTCTTTCTCTTTCTCCTTGCGTTAAACTAGAATTAACTACACGGTTAAGCCTAATTTACATTGTTCGCTTACTCATCCAATACGTGTCAGTATGACTTTACGTTAACACGAAGAGTTATTGCTTTGGATAACAAGCTATACGATGGGAATATTTTCTAATTAGTCGCTAAAGAAACTGAAGAAGCTTTATACATTCTGCGCAATACTTACCCCCCCGAGTAAAACTTCATCTCTTAATGTGTTGCCATTTCTCCCCCTGCGCTGGAACACTGTCTCAGTCTTGTAATACGTGGATGATTATTTTTTAATGGTTACACGCGCGAATAAGCCGCGTTTTTTAACTCGAGAAGAATCTCGAGTGGTATCATGGTCGAAAGAATCCTCTAGGCGAGCATTATCAAACGTGCTGGAAGAAGCAAAGGAATTCGAGATATATTGCCTCGGCAGTACCAGCTCGCGCAAATTGAAATCGATTGAATCTCTGACGGCTGCGATAAGGAAATTACGAATGGCCGTATATGTGGTTGAAGTACCTTCCAAAATATGAAATTGCTTTATGGAATTTTTGGTTGCTCACGAAAGACGTGAATATAGTCTTCACTTTCAATAACTTTCTTTCTTAAATCAACTTTTCTTAACTATCTAGTTTATGCACTATAATGTTACAATATTCTTTACTGCACAAAAATAATAATTTGGGAATTTTTTCAAGCAAAACGCTTGAAGTAAATGATAGCATTGCAATGGCAGTATTTTGTCCTTCACAAAGCCGTGTGATTGCAATTAGCAAACTTCAAGATGACAGCTACGTCGACGCTCGCTCGAAGTTTCTGTGATTAACCGACGTGGAATCTCAATATACGCAGTTTTCTAAGTTTTTTAAAGTTTCGATTTATAACGAGCATTGTATACTTAGAGAACACTTCAAGGAATGAATTATATTCGCGCCAGCTTAAATTGTCTTCGAATCAAATTCAAGTAAACACAGCGGTAGTTTTTGACACGTAAACCGACCGACGAAATATTTCCCTAGTGGAAGATTTTCCCGATATACGAAGATGACGCGATTTTCAAACACGATGCGAGATAGGATCCAACCGAATGTAGCTACGCGCGTATACTGAAGGAACTTGTGGAGCGAGGGCGCCGGCTTGAACCGAACCAACCCCTCTTCCCAGCATCCCATGCGGCGCGCGTTCTCTTATCGGGCACTCGGGACGATGGGATTTTTGGCCGATAATATCGAATATCATGAGTCGTTGAGGGAAATGCGCGACAATCGATGGATGATTGTCAGTAGGAGGATCGGCCTCACAAGTTTACACGGGTTAATTGCCTTGACAGCTTTGATTCTCTATGCCGCATCGAGAGAGGAGATTTAATTATTCCCGCCTATTTGCGCTTATCGAACCAATTAGACCTTGCCACGGAGACAACGCGATGCTCAAGCTTCTCTGTCAATGTATCGACGCGTGATATACAGATATATATCAAGATGCTTCTTGAATTATTGCACGTCTAGAATTTATTATAGACTTTTAATACAGGCATAAGAGATAATTAAAACGCTTTACTTTCGTCTATCAATTAAAATTTAATCACTAGTTAGAAATGATAGCTATTGAATATTTTACGTTGTATGCCGCGAAGTCTTTTGTCCTTTTTAACACCATGTTAGTTGAAATGGAATAATGTATTTGTAAAAAGAAATCAGCGAGCACACAAAGGATAAAAATTTCAAGAGTTAAAAGCTAAGTGCCGCTGCTATATAGTCGGGCTAAGTTTTAGAACGTTCGTGGAATGGTTTATACGACACGTTTCGAGTGCATGCCTTGATAGTGGTAATCGTGCAATCGCAAAAAATGATATTCTTGACATATTTCGGATTTTCAGCTGTGTCGAAATAAAAAATGACACCGAAATATTCCTGAAAATATATCTAAACGGATTTTTCTACACGCGATGTAACACGTTAGCAGTTTACTTATAGAGGTTCTGGACATAAAATTTCATGAGAGAGATATCATGCCTCGCTTATCTTCTGTGTCGAAGTATGCAAAGCAATTTGCGGATGTTGCAAAACGTCCATCAAGATATTCATATACTCGAGGAAACTGAAACGAGGATATGAATTTTTAAAATACCTTAATAGATACTTTTTATTCTACATTATGTATGAAAATAATATCGATATATTTCAGAATTTGATGGGATATTTTATTACAAATGTTGTTTTTCCGATATTGTTAAATCCTGTGGTAGCCTAATAAAGCTGGAATCAAGCTTTGTTGTTTGGTACGCAAATAAAATAAATAAATAAAATAAAGTAAATTATAACACATTTATTTACGGATCAAAATATATTTCCGAAATTCTGTCAAGTACCTGTTTTATCCAATATTATTTGTATTATTCGATTAGAAGCTAGTGAAAACTAGTCTGATAATTCGTGTGCGTGTTATATATATTACTTTCTCTTGCTGCAATACGAAAGCGCAATTGTATCATTATTAATCGATCTACCTAAGAAAAAGATAAAAGTCTATGCCGAGTATTTTACGTGTAATTCTTGGATAGTCCCTTAAACGACGCAAACGAGGTATAGATGTCTGTCTTCTTATAACTGAACCGCGGACTCTTGGATAGGCAGGTGGAATGAACTGTCGTACGTCTTGATTGACTGAGACAAATTTATTTGACTCTCGATTGCGGGCAACGTCTCGTATGATGTCAGAAACGAAAGTGAGTACTTTAAGCATCGAGTAGGGTCCATTGGCAATCAATAGAAGCAACCTCTTATATTCTGACATAGTCGATTTAATAGTCGAATTTTCACGAGTAATAACATGAAATTAAATTTGTTATTCGGACCGTTACTGACTAATCGACTAATATAATATAAATGTATTATATAATAATAGTAATAATACGAATGTACTGGATAATAATACGAAACAGTCTATTTATCGTACCATAAAGGTTAATGAGCCTGCATCCATTTATGCTATTACATATTATCCATTTAATATGTAATTTTAATTTCTGTAATTAATAACAAGATTGATTGCTAATGCAATGACATTGTGTTGCAACAACAGATTACTATACTTATTATATATATGATACAGCAAGTGATATTTTCTTTAGAGTACAAATAGTAGAAATCAAAGAGAAAGCTATTACTTTCAGTATGTGAATTCAAGATGTGCAATTGATAAGTACATTTAATCTATTTTCCGAGAATGCAAGGAGATAACAAAATAGCAAATTTTTGTTTTGTTTTTAATAAATGTTCTTTTTTAAAGATTTTTCTATTTAGAGATAATTACAGCAATATTCCGGATAAGAGTGATTAATTTCCGTTGAGAAAATTGAAAGGATGTATCATTCGTTAGAAATTTTCTTTAATTGCAAAAAAGTGTAATTTTTAATACATGTGTATATATTTCACATAATAAATACAGGCACATCCATACGCTTTGACGTCGTTGGTTGATAAAGGATAGGTAATATTTGTGAGTATGATTAATATCTCTCAATCGTGAAATATGTATGCATGGGAATAAAGATCAAAGGCTCTCGCCATCGATGGGTCTCGTTTTCTATGTCTTTGAATTCATAGACACTTGAGCATAAGGTTCTCTGCAACTCTCATCGTCGCGAGGAATTGCATGTTGAAATTCCTTCAAGCATTATAAGAAATGATTACCCGTAAAGATTTATGGCGCAAGCGGTATTCAACTTCTCTTTATGGCCGCGCGACGCGGCATACTGTGCGCACGCTTCGCCGCGAATTTCGTTCAACAACGTTCCGTCAGTTGCAACAAGCTTTGAAGTCGTATTACGATAAATAGTCTTTGTACTGGACGGCAAAAATAATGAACAATTTATTACCGCTGCGTGTTTCACCTTGGTTTTTTCTCTCTATTTTAATTATAATCTACAATACTAACATGTTTGTTGCGCTAGGAAAAAATTATGTATATTGAACAACACCGACTGTGTTATTTTTTTCACGAATATTATTCCGTTTGGATAACAAACGCAAGGCAATTTCAGAATTTCAGAATTGTATGTATCACGAATAAAAAAAAGCAAGCGCAAGATCAAGCCCATATCAAATTGTCAGTTAGAACTGACCTTTTACAGTTTTGCATATCGCGGAAAATGGTTCTCTCGGTTGAATTCTACTTTTGTCGGGTAGCACTTCCCCTTTATCACCCAATAAAAAAGAGCGGTCCTCCGTATCATAAAACACGAGGCAATACAGAAACACTCTCCCCCATTTCTGTACCCGTCGTATTCATAAATATTGTGAGCGGCAAAGGCGTTAGCATTAATCTCGATGTTATACACACAGAAACAAAGAGTTTCCATCGAACGGGGATCCGCGTAATTTATGCGTCTTACTTGCAACGGCAACGTGCAGCTCCTAAGAGTACTTCTAATCGTAGGAATTAATTACAGCAAAAAGTTGCGAGCGGAAGTTCGCCGAAGCCCTTGCCACACATTAAAAGGCCATTGCTTTGTGGTAACTTTTCTCTCTTCGCTTCGACGATAAACAACCTTCGTGAACTTCGCGAACTCGTTTGCTGCCTCGGCGGGGCTATTTGGTTACAGTGAAACATTCACAACGTTACAGTGCACCCATCCATATTTTTACACGCGTATATCTGTAAATATAGTTATGGCTTAAGCTAACTATGCGCGTTTCGTTGATTAAAAAACGCTTATAGCAAAACTATATTGTTTTATGAGTGAATATGATGTTAACTTTCTTGCAATGTATGTTTTTATATAATCTACATTCCGCAACGAAATTTATCGACAGTAAGATTTAATATATGCAATATTTTCAATATTTATCAACCTGCATAATATTGTTACTATTGGCTTCATTTTAATGTAAATTATATATGAATAATAGCGAAATTGTTGACCAAAATTATAAAATATAAATAACGCTGAGCATCTTTTTGATCCTTTCATATTAAAGATTATTTGACTTGGAGAAAGAACTTTTTTTTTATTATACATAGTATTTCAAGAGTTTATTTGAACCTGTTGAAATGTAATATTTTATCTCTTTCATTATATGAGACTTACATTTCTCTTATGTCAAGAAAGAATGCAATATATACATATATATGTATATACCTATATATTAACATAGAAAATTTCGTCGGAGTGCCGAATCTAGGGTTGTCAGAGTTCATTTAACTGTACTGATAACGCTGTCTGGACGAATTTTCGAATTGGATCATTTTCCCTTAGGAACAATGTTATATCTTTGATGGACGCGACGGCGAAATGCGCGGTTTACACGATGATTCATTGTAGGTAAGGTTTATCCTGTGTTCCACGTAGAGTCACAAGCATTTCTCAGGAGGACTCGAGATAAATGGAACAAGTTTCTCCGAGGGTACACCGGCTACGTTATTTCTCACATTACGGGGTGGAAGGGCGCCTCCGTCTTCATCGCGTTGTTGTCGCGCTTCCGCCGCCCTTGAATGCATAAGTTAATAAGGTTTTCGCGAAGTATTGGAAGACAATTGTCGTGACTGTCAGTACTTATTCCGCGTTTCTTTGTCCGTTGCGTTCCCTCGGGGGGTGTCTGCAAGTCTATCTGCAAAACCGGATTTACTGAGGTTGATCGATTACCAATGCCGATCTTATGATAGTTTGTTTTTCTCGAATATTGTTTGACTTCCAATATTCTAATATTCGAGTCCGATTTATTCTCTATACGAATAAATTCTTCATCTATCTATTTATCTATCTATCTATATGTATATTGATCTACATATATATATATTCCGATTACACCGTTAGCTTAATGTCTAAATTATTCGATGAAGGCAAGCGAACGTTCACAAATCACCTGGGAAATTCGACAGGTCATTAAATAAGTATTAGCATTACGCAGATTAACCGAGTTTTTACGGAAATTTTTCTAGGTACCACGGCTAAACCATTTTTGATTTTTGCGAATATCAAAGTTTAAATGCCGAGCTTTGTGGATTTTCGTTTTAATTATAGACGAATCATTTAACGGCGTCGGAAAACAGAAGCTCTCAGCGTCGTTTGTATAATTTTATTCCGAACAGTTCTCGTGAGAGTGCCGTCGCGTAACTTGGAGGTAATTTTATCCGCGCATCTATATTTCAATATAAAGTACAGTGAATGGTCTTCGGCATCTCATTCGAGTTATCGCGAGACGATATCAATGGAAACCCGTAATCGAATAGGGTGGTGTAATTCGCTTTGAAGTTATGTTGACGCGTTCGCATTACTAGTATTAATATCGCGAAATCGCGACCCATGCGCATGGCCCGCTATACAAATGGATTTCACTTCGTGTCGTATCTCGTTACCTCGCGTGCCTCCTAAAAAAGAAAAAAAAAGAGAGAATAAAGCTTACAGTCGTAACCGACGGATGTAGGTAGATGGACGAAACGTTAGCTGCAGCGCAGACGTAGCTTCGTAATGTAAAATTACGGCGGATGCAATGACGAGCCGGAGCGCTCTAACGAGAAATCCAGCCGCACAATTCGTTCGGTGTTCGTTTATTGCTGGTGGCAAAATTTCCTGGCGGAAAATCGAAATGCGCTTTAAAACCCTACGTCAGAGAGAATATTAGAACTGAGATGAAATCTGATAACGAAGTCGTAAGGCATAATGACGTTGACGTTGCGAGTTCGATGCGGTTTTATCTTCCCCGCAAATGGATTAAAACAATTTGACGGAACTCTGAATTGCAGTCATGCAGTACATCTCGCCTCGTCGGCAATAACTCCCTTTCTCTTTTTATCTCTTTCCGTTGCCTCTCTCACGGTAGTTCGGAAACTACGGGAATTGACCCCCATGCTTTATCTCCCGTTTGCAAATTTATTGCGCTTTTAAATCGAAGCTTATTGGCGAAAGTTTACTTGAAATTTATGATAGCGCGCATTCCGTTATGAATGTCATTAACTTTCGTATTTAGAGGATACGCGCGCGATCAGCGCGAACAAAGCGCGCGCTCCGGTAATTTGAGAGTCAAGCGATGAGTAAACGAACTTCTGGCAGCTCGTTTCGAGCTGTAATCCCTCGATAGAACATTTCTCGATGCATTTCCCAAGCATGTCATTATGCATTGCTAGAAGGAAATAGAGGGCGAAATACAAGCGCCAATTATCGACTACGTTAAACGGGATGTGGGGCAGCTGTTTAAATTTCACGACAAACGGGGAAAACCTTGTTAATCACGTATACGCTTTAATGCTAAATTTATACCTTGATTTTGTAGGGCACGTGATTGTTAGATGTTACATTGATGATGGTAATCTCGTGCGACAATTGTTTGTTCCAACTTGCGTCCATGAGTTTATTATCCAGACCGTATTACGTGCGCGGTATATATGAATTTTTAAAAGCAAACCCCGGAAACTGTTTTTAGATGTAAAATACGATGCAACGGAGCGACATAAATGTGTTTTAAAAATACCGCCGAGATACTCTGTTTCTCTAGATAATGTTTTAATGAGGAAAACTAAAAAAAAAAATTATATTATTTTTTATGTATTAATTGTTGATTAGCATAAATTAATTATATTCTCCTCGCCCAGTTTAAGAACGTGTGTCTGTAACGACTGCAACGAAGAAACTAAAAAAAGATACTTTTCATACAATGAACACATTTTTCGCATGTCGTTTTACGCGTGTGACTATATACATGTTTCTTCTGACGTCTTCTTTTCTCTTTATTTTCTTATTGTAATATGAAACATTTGTCGTATCACATAATATACACATACATATATATATTATGCTTTGTTTAAATATAAAATACGCGATTTTTAGATCTGAGTTATTCACGACAATGTTCACCGGTAATTTTTAAAGTTGTTATAAATTTATGTATTTATGAAATTTCACTATTTCCATGTATGATGATATTTTCCAAAAGCAATCATTGCGTAATTTCGACATATGTATTCCGACGGCGCCAATATAAAAACAAAAAGGACGTAAAGTTTTCTCTTCTTCGTGCTTTGACTTCCATAATGCCATTCATTTGAAATTCCAATGTTTTGACCATTTATTTTGAGTGTAACGAAAAAATTCCTATTCTAGAGATATCTCAGAGGTGTCTTGAACTCGATTCTTGATCAGAATGTTTTTAGCCTCACATTACAACGCAAAAGACTGTTAGTAAAAATCGAAAATCGTGAAAATGTATAAGAATAAGTATACAAAAACAGACTGCAAACCCAGTAAATTTAATCAAGTGACACTGTTTACGATGATTAACGATGTTGTTATTTTTGTCATAATCGATCTCTCCGCACTGGGAAGAATTTTAAATTTAAACTTTATGATCTGTCTCTTTAAGAGGTCAAGAATTATAGAAAATACATATAAATAAATCCATTATGCGTATAATTAATTACTTAGTTTATAAAATAAAATAAAGTATAAAATATATAGATTGATAAATGCTGGTGATATGAGCACTATTTACATCGTTATGTCAAGAATGCTCGAAAATCGAGTTGCCTTGTCGTTTATTGTTTTCCGGTTACCATCTTTATCTCTCGCACAAAGCGAGTGAATATTATACGAGTATCGCGAGTTCAGCGAAGCAAAATTATTGCAGACCTCGAAAATGCACCACGATACATCCTGTTGAAGAACGTTGCTCAGATTTGGTAGAAAATCGATAATTCAAGGAGCTTCGTAATTGCCTTTACTGGAATATTAATTTTCTAACCATAATTATTCTATTGCGCGTAATTTCATCTTTGATTGCATCATTATGTCGCTATATACTAAATCTTAATTATAATTATGCAAGAATATCGAATAAAATAAAACAAAATAAATTTAAGCTCTCTTTCATATCTCAAGAACATCGAATTTAACAACAATCGATATTTTAAAATAGCTCTGACAATGCTTTGAATTTCCTCGAAATTTATTAACCATGTTTTCAAGAAAAAGGATTGCATTTGATTAAAGTATGGTTTACTTCTTTCGTCGTAATAATAGAAGATAAGAGACAAAAAATGGAAAAGATAGAACGTATACATTTTTTTGTATTAGACCAAGCAAAACGTCGAAACCTGAAATTATTGAACGCAACGTAATTATTCTTGCACTGCTTTTGTAATTGCTTCTATACGTCTCCAAGATATACAACGCAGTCATGGTCTCTATCCTCCCGTTCGCTGTTAACGAATGTTACGGGCCTCAGTGGAGCGAGACTCGCCCTCGGACGCGCAATTCCGGTTGATATGCAACATATGCATGCCACGAAATACGCCGCAGCGTATATCTGTCAGTATGCTCTCTTACCCTTGTAATTGAAGTGTCTTAGCGCTGACACGCTGACATGATGTATCCCGAAATAATTCAAAATATTTATCGTTACGATTATTTTACAATTTATTTTTCATAGCGACGTTTATAGAAATATCATCGTCATCCTTTTGCGCACACGTATAAAACCACCTGTTTGAAAATTTATTTTCTCTGATACTAGCAATTAAACGTGAACTTATACTAGTAATTTAAATAAACGAGTTTCAATTTACAAATTCAGAACAAATTATTATTTGAAATATTGTTCTCAATATTTATACATTTCAATTTTATATGGAACTTGATTGACATCCGGAAGATAAGTTAAATTATTGGGAGAGCAATAAATTCTAAAGACGATTCGAAAAAAAATCAATACAGGATTTATATGATTGCTATGTGCATCAGGAAATTACAGGCTTTATATGATTTAGTTGAAATGTGGTATCAACTTGTTTTATGCTTTATGTCAGTGGATGAAACTGGACGTAGGTGCGGTCGTAATTCATTTGCGGATATAAATAGTAGCAAAAAGTGTGTGCTTTACATTTTTAGTCATAAAACTGAAAGATACTGCACTTTTTACTAGAATTTCTACGTAGATTGTGACATATAAATCACCCTTTTTATTGGAACAAATATAAATCGGGAAAGAAATTAACACTATATAAAAACTCAACTAGTAAAATATTCTATTTAGCTAAATTTTCTGTTGTTTTTTCAAACACCGTTTTATATCGAAGAGAATATGTTTGTTTGCATTTCTCTTGCTTTATTTCACTATATACGATCAGAAAAATGAAAATTTAATTAACGTTTTGTAATTTGAATTTAAATTGTTGTAAACAATTATATTATTTTTAAAAGCGAAGTAATAATTTCTATAATATATTTACTAAATACCACAAAATGACATGTATAGTAAAAAGGTAAAATAGAAATGAAATATAAAGTTAAGCGAAGCGCAAAAAGTTTTAAATTGCGACTCCTTTGCAATCTACAGCTAGCATATAGATCTTTGTAACAAAATTGATCTTATCAAAGGTGAAAATCGCATTTCGATTGCGATGTAAACGTAGAATGAAGTTCATGTAGAGCACTTTGACGATTTTGGATAAGTTTATTGTGAAACGTGCTTAGAGAAACATTTTATTTACAAACCGCTCTTTGTAAAGTTTTCCACACTTTGACTACGCGAAGCTTTGTTTGTTATTTCAATTTCGATGTTCAGTGTGCCAGACATTTCTGTCGAATATTCTGAAACAGTTTCGATGGAGGTTGTGTTTAGAGTAGCGTGAATATATGCAATGGATTTACGACGCGACGTACATAAGCGGATTTTATATATTTACATTAATTCCGACATTAATTATGACATTAATTACGACTAATTACCGTACAAGTTGTTATGATAATAACATGTAAATATAATTATCGACAAGTGCGATTTATAAAAGCAATAAGTACAATTCTAAAAAATCACTATTAAAGAGGTACATTATTTTTTTATATTATATTCCCTACTTTCCGTGGTTCTTTTTCATTAATACATATAATTGTAACACATACAATTATAATACATTTAGTCATAATAAACGATTGTTTATTGTTCTAACGCTAACTACAACATAGCAAAAGTAGACGATAAGTAATAGATGGAATCGTAAGTGTGTGAAAAACAGGTTCTTTCTCTGAGTTTGATAGAATGATCCACGATTAATCCTAACGATTGATGAACATACTTAAGCGAAATTCGTTAGCCTTCCCCATCGTGAATTTCCGCTCTATTTAAGTGAGAAAATTTTATTGGCCAAATACAATATCTTACCCAGCTTTAGAAAGATTTTCTTCTTATAAAAATTTTAACTCCGAGTCTATATTAAGAAGTTTGATAGTTTTATTAACTCAGACTGTTATGAAAATCAATGAGAAGCTAGACCAGATGAAGTTGGTGCCCATTGGTATTCTGTTCGCGTCCGTTGCAACAGCACGGTCATAATTAATTACTATAATTTCTGTATGTCCCTCGTGCATGGTTTCCAGCTCATATGCTGATTGTCATTTAGGCAGTCGGTGTATCCGTTTCTGGTCAAAGCTGCCATCAGAGTGTCGTCTATTGCGCATCACCGAAATCAACTTCATCAAATCAGAGAGAGAGAGAATTGCAGTGGATTATGTTCCATCGATTAAATCTAATTTAGGTCAGATTGATGCTCCCGATGTCAGTGGCAGAATCTGAACTTCACACATTTCTAGCTTGAATATGTTTTACTTTCTGATTTGATCTTTCGTACAATTTATAGCGTTCGATTATATACCGTCCTATGTTTTCTCTTCGTTCAGTTTCAATTCCCATTTCAGCGTCATGCTTGACAGATATCCGTGAGATACGGTCGACTGTTTGCAGGATCTTTTATGGGTTGAGACGTTCTGTTCCGTCTGTTTGTTGAGAAATATAAATGTCACTGCTTCGAGATTACTATAGATACCTCAGTCGTTACAGAACAGCTCATGCCACGGATCACGCACAGATCAATGAGACCGTAACCGCGGATAACGGACGCGATGGTTAATCGAAGTGATTGCATAGCTTAAAGTCTTTACGATTAAGATACGATGGCGTGACACGTGCCTCGGACGCAGCGAGCCGACATCGATTCGATAAACATCATGATCCCTACTAGCGCAGGGTTCCGGCCGTCGATATATCGTACCTACTTGGAGGTGGGTGTAAGTGGGGAATGGCTAACCATCTGATCGTTCGGCTCATTCGCGATTTATCTCCAGTATCGTTTTATTCGCCGTGCTTAAATAACGCGAAGTGCCGACAATAAGGAAAAAACCAAGTCTTGACTTCGTGGAATTGGAAAACCTCGGTTGAGACAGGTAAGCCCAGGTATAAGAATGAACACTGTGATACAAGAGGAAACGGTGCGTGGGTTGTCATTTCAATTAAATATCTTTTGTATATAAATCCTCAGTAAATAGATTGTTAAAAGTCAGACATCAGTATCTATCATCTTGTATGATGATTTTAGAGGAAGCTAATGTTATAAGTGATAATTGAATGTGAGAATTAAGTCAAAATTTAAGAAACACAAAGCTTTTTAAATTATATTAATTTAATCCACGTTATGTCATTTAATTTATGTATTTGCAATAATGTAAATATATAATATATATTATATGTATAATATAAACTTAAGACATATATAATTTTATAGAATTTAAAAAATATGTGTTATTTTTTAGTATATAAATTTATAATTTTTTCCCTTCTTAATTAATAGTTTTACAAGAGAGAAAAGATTATATACGTACATTTTACATCACAAATTCTTTCTGCATGTTATTCGAAAAATATCACATTTATTATCTAAAAAATTATTATAAATAAAATAATGTTTATAATATAAAATATAAGTGACTATTTGTTAGGATGTCTTGGGACATAAATCAATTATACTTAAGATAATCAAGTAATCAGCGTGGAGGCGTTCAAAACCGGTATGCAAAATACGTATAAATCGTACATTTTTCACAATTTACGAACGGGTTTTTTGATAGAAGATGTTAAGTTTTCGTAAGAATTATTGCAATCTGACTGCTTGATGTTTCTACTTTATGTCAGGCGTAAAATATTTCATCATTATATTGCTGTCCTGTAAGCCCCATCCAATAGAGTTACATACTTGTGTGCGGCGGTCGTCGTAGAGTGAAAATGACAAGTGATGTGCCAGGGGCTAATTGAACTGCACGACATAGGTACGACGGACGCATATGCGAGGGTGTCCTCATTTTCGTAGACTATTACTCTTCGATATAGCGGATTCATAGTCGATACACTACATACCGTTATAATAGTAATCCCGCGCTTATTATTTAATTAATATAGCATTCGCAGTAGTCGGGGTCAACGTCGTGATTACTGGATTTCTAGCTGAAAGTGGTATTACAAGCAGCTTTAAACATCACTTAGCATGAGATCTAATCAGAATCTATTAAACGTGACTTGTTTTTCCCAAGTGAATGTCTAAATAGAATAACTGCTATAATATTCCATGTCTACGAGTTATATCATGAATTTTAATTAAGCACGCACATCAGCTTCCTTGTTCACTCGGTATCAGGTTTCCTGTTCTTAAAACAATTATCGAGTATTTATCTGTTCGCAAAGCAATTATTCATACTGCAGTACTGCAGTACTGCAATATTCGAGTTTCAAGCGAAACGAGCAGAGATTCATTAAGTAAATCTTGTATTAATCCAATTAATTTGCAACATAATACAAGCCATTCTGCAAATTTATTTTTGCACATATATTGATAGATTAAAAAATTAATAAAATTAACTTTTATATATATCAGAACATATGTATATATCTATTGTATATATATATTTATTTATTCGATAAATGTTCGTACGCACAGCAATCAACAATCTTGTATTTCTATAATTACAGTTTTTCATCAAACTCTATTTGCGCAATGTTGCTCGACATTTCGTCGATAAACTTGTTTTACGTCACGTTGTCGTGTGCATCTATTTTTGTGTGACAGTAGGGTTCCAGTCGATCGGCATGTTACATATTCCAAGCGACGTGCACGGTCGGAATGGAAATTGTATCAGGTGCGATTAAGGTGCGTGAAAGGAGCAAGGATACCTATTCCCAAGGACAGATTGCCTATATCGATGCTGGGGTAACCGTGTATCTCGTCGCTACGCCGCGCCGAACAGAAAACGGTTATGCAATTCCTCTCGGATTGGGAGTTTTGTTGTCACATTCCTACGTGAAGCGCTATACGGATCAAAGCCGACATTATAATATTAGTAGCAAAAAGCGTGAAAATGAAGCATTTGTGTCATAAAACAATGTATTCGTCGTATGTTATAATACCGTTCTCTCGTTCGCTGATTACCTTGAAATCGTTATTGGCTTTACGCAAATCACGTGGCTGGTGACCATTATGAGAATAAATGTGAATATTCAGTTTCAGTTTTAATTTCAGTCTATAATCATTCGCCGATATCCTCCGCGATGAAAATCGCGACCGATATAACGGTGTCCATTAATTCAGTCGATTTAAAATGTACGTTACAGTTGAAAAGCTCGAAGTTAAATCTCACCTACAGTTACAATTTTTGTCACTACGAATAGGCAAAAATATTAGCGATAGTAAAGCAATATTTTTTATAAATTTATTTCTATCTTTTTATTTTTTAAAGGACAAACAAAATACACAACAAGTCACTCACAGTCACAAGTGAATTCATTGACCGGCGAAATTGATATTGAATATCCAACAAAAATTAATGTCGTACATTGATTGAGTTATGACACTTAATAAAACCGAGATGCCAGGCCAATTTTTGAAAGCGCCGACCCCGAATTTCGAACCATCGGAACGATGGCGAATTATGAAAAACATTTTAGCGATCGGTTGCGCTTTCATGGTGCTTTTTACTGCCTTCATGGGAGCCGCAAACTTACAGAGTTCGATCAATGCAGATCAATCGCTAGGCACATTTACGTTGTCGGCGATTTATGGCAGTCTGCTCTTCAGCAATATTTTTCTACCCGCCTTAATCATAAGGTAAGGTTCAAGTAATTTTGTTTATATATTCGAATCGTTTGGTGCATAATTATAATTTCGTGTAAGGTAAAACTCGGTAAGAGACTCGACGCAATAGCGATTCAGCAATATTTTTCGGCGACTACTATATGATTACCGTGATAAATGGTTTGCATCATCTCGAGGTAAATGGAAAACTGTCGTCAGATCTGACTGCCGTTACTTGTTGTCGTAGAATGAATAGAAAGTTTTTGAGAGATGTAATATCGTCAATCATCGTAGACACCGGAAACGTTCGATGTGTTTCCCATATACGTGAAACATACAGCTAGAGTTTTGCACGCAGTCCCACAGCACTAAACTTTATTACGCGTTGTCGTTTTCACCTTGGCCCGGAATTACGTTACATGGAACCCCCGCGGGTTCCAGCATTAGACAAGAGTGAAACGAACATATCTAGGTATCTGCGCTAGGATTTAGTATGACATCTTCCTAGTCAACGTCTAAAACAAAAAGCCTTTAATATGCCGTTTAATATATTAATGTTTTAAGATTATTACATTAATCTAATTATTTGAATACTTTTAATATGTTTTTTTCTTTAAGAAACAACCTAATTAATTTTTTAATTAATTAATTTGGATATAAATAGATTTAATTAATGAAGGATAATATATAATTCTTGAATGAAATATATGATTCTGTGTTCCAGTTGGTTAGGATGCAAGTGGACAATGTCACTTTCTATATTGGCTTATATGCCTTTCATAGCCTCGCAGTTTTATCCCAAATTTTACACTATGATTCCCGCTGGATTATTGGTCGGATTAGGCGGTGGACCGCTTTGGTGCGCAAAATGTACTTATTTAACTGTGGCAGCAGAAGCTTACTCGACCGTTTCAGATATAGCAGCGGATGCCCTTGTTACGAGATTCTTCGGTCTCTTCTTCATGTTTTATCAAATGGCACAGGTGTGGGGGAATCTTATATCTTCAGCAGGTGGGTCGCTGTTACGGACATATGCGACGGTTAAATTTATATTTCAGGGATTAAACGTGTTGAGAAAATTGTTATTAGCATATTATTCATGTCTGTTTTCGACTTGAACATTTCGTTTGCAAATGTTAATTTTGATGACGTAAGAATGAATCTATAATTGCTTTGCAGTATCTTATAGCTATAAAATAGAATCGTTATCATTGTGAATATCAATGAACTATATAAGAATTTTATTGCCCAGATATGTAAATAATTACAATATGCCTAGTCGTGTCTCGTATATGTAAATCGCGTAAAAGAGTCACGGTCGGTTTCGCTCCGCGTGTACTTGGCACGAGACACTACCGTGTCTCTTGATAATTACAAAAACTCACAATTATTACATTTTATTTATTAGTTATGTTATTTGTGCTTCTCGTATGATGCAATTCAATCCTTGACTGCTTTTATTAAGATACAAAGAAAACTATGAAATCTATGACTGGTCTATCAAAATAATAATGTATAGAAAGGAAGATAAACTTTTTACAACTTTTTTTTTAAATAAAAAACGTGATAACGTATCTTTTCGTTTAAGCTTCTCAGATAAAATACATTTTTGTTACAATTGTTTAATTTTTAAGTTTGAGACAAAATTATGAAACGAGATTACGGAATCACGAACTGGAACAAAGTAATGCAACAAAAACTTTATCTGCAGTTTATGCAATCTTTGCGGAAGCGCGTATAAATGCGTCGCTGCTAAGCTATAAAAACGCGAGTGCCGATGAAAACGAAATTAAGTTGCCTGTCGCCGCGAATTACGAGATTGTAAAACAACGAACGGAAGCTACGCAGTAACTAGAGTTTGGTCGGGCATTCTAATGGTCATATTTCGTTTTATTGAAACACATATTTCTTATGCTTATTGGACAGACGACAGAAGAATATAATCGGCACGATAATCAACAGTATCTCTATTCTTGTAACGTGTTACGCTTACAGTTTTTTAATGCGGCTGCAAATTCCCCGTGGCAAATATATTTTTGCAGAAATAATTTCATTATTATTAGTAATCAATTATTATCTTTATTAATTTTATTAATGTTTTTCCTATGATTGCAGTTCTTTCGTACGGAATCGACACGGTCGTTACGAACGTTACTCTGAACAGTAGCGTTGTGGCCGAAACTTGCGGGGCAAATTTCTGTGGACTGTCTCCAGAAAACGAAAATCCAAATCTGCAGCCACCTCCGGTGGAACGAATACACCTCATTGCTGGGATTTACTTAGGCTGTATGATATTAGCTGTTGCAATAATTGCGTTTGCCGTCGATTCCTTATCCAGGTATCCAATCTTGCGTTTATACTTCGTGGTTATAAAATTGTCAGATATATTATAAAATATTTATATTATATATTTAAATAACGAATTGTATATTTGTATTATAATACGAGTTGTAGTATATACTGTGTAAGAAATTTCTTGAAGCTAGAATCCTCATTTTATAGATACGATAGAAACAGAGCCCGCTCGGTGAAAGGAACGTCTGGATTCAAGCTCTTGGCCGTGACATTAAAACTATTGAAAGAGAAGAACCAACTTTTAATATTGCCGATAACGTTATTTATTGGGGCCGAGCAAGCGTTTTTATTTGCCGATTATAACGCAGTTAGTAAGCTATATATGAGACTGAAAACAATTTCCTGAATGAGATTTTTGTTGATATTTATGATAAGAGGAGAATTTGTATTAGAAAGCGTTAATGTATATTTTATTTTTATTACAGTCGTTCGTTTCCTGTGCTTGGGGGATTAGTAATATTGGTTACGTGATGATATGTTTCGGTATCACAAATGCCATAGCTGCACTCGCTACAGGAGCCGTAGTGAAGTTGACTGGAAGAACGCCCGTGATGATTTTTGCTTTTTGTTTGCACTTAAGTATTTTCATCTACATGTTACAGTGGAAACCAACGCCAGAACAGGGTATTATCTTCTTTCTGCTGTCAGGTTTATGGGGTGTGTGCGATTCGGTCTGGCTGGTACAAGTCAATGGTAAGAAAAACCGCAGAAACAAATATAAATCCAATTTTCAATCGCTTGTTATTGATCAATAATTTTATACGTAATGTTTATATATCGTGCATTGTTAATAATTGCAAAAATTATTGTGTGGTAAGCATTAAGTGGAAATTCCTAATTTATTTGTTGTGCATAAAATCGTACCGACAGACGAATATCTCCATTGATGGTATTATACCAACTAATAGTACAACGAAGTTTTCTTTGTGAGGTTTTCTAATGAAAATTATATTAATGAATACACTTACGATAATTTAATATATTGCAATTAACAATTATTTATTTGCGATTTTCAGCATTAAGTGGTATATTATTTCCTGGTCGAGAAGAAGCAGCTTTCTCTAATTTTCGTTTGTGGGAGTCTACTGGTTCAGTGATAACATACGTGTATAGCCCATATTTGTGCACTTATATGAAACTGTATCTATTAATCGGAATACTGTGCGTTGGAATGGTTGGTTACGGTGTTATCGAGCGGTCAGGCATTCGGGCGGACAGAGCCATTTCTGACAACAAGCCTAATTTTGAGTTGATGGCTGATAGAGAGATTAATCGATAAAATATAAAAGCAGTAGGTATTGTATCTTTTTCAGTTGACGGAATTGTAGAAAATTGTAAAAAATTGTCAAAATTTTCATCTTTTAATATTACCACAAAGTGCCAAAAATATAAAAATTTTTTAATATAAAAATATATTTGATAAAAAGTTTTTGAAACGCGCCTAAAATGTTTCTCAATCATTGTTTGCTTAATAATAAGTCATTAAAATACATAAGAAATAAATTGCAAAGTCTACTAGATGTACCTGAAATTACTAAAATAAGAAAGAATGCGTATTCTTTAAAATAAAATCGAGAAGATGAGGGTTAAGAAAAAGTCTAACTTGATAGCTTAGAACCGATTTTACGTTATATGCAAATTGAATTACAAAAAGAAAACATACATATGACATATAGTTATTAATCTAAAAAAAAAAAATCTTAATCGCGAAGAGTCCTAGAAACTACTTTTTGCTATTTGTACTATTGTACATACAATATATGTTTTTATTTTATTTTTGTGGACACCTTTTTACACAGATATTAGTTTAACGGCTAAGATTTTTATCTTTCATTTTGAATACGTAACTTAATGTTACATAATGCCTAGGTGCTAACATTCAAGCTAAAGCTAAAGCTACGGCTGTTTAATTTAATTGTATACCTACTTATGTGCTTAATTGCCGACTTGTGCTTATTTCTATTTCGTTACCGAGCTCAATTGATTCCCGCCTTCGAAGGCAGATTACTGAGTTGTGTGATTTTCGTATAGTCGACCAACGTTTTCCGATAGCGGTAATGTCGAATTAATTGATCGGCGAATTGTAGTTTAGCATCTTTAAATTGATTGTATCGTGATTATTAGCTTAACTTTATTGCATTATCGTATTTATAATTCAAGTTCTGCAGTTCATACTTTATAAAAACGTTATATACTTTATAAAACGTAGTAGGAACTTTGGTTTCGCTGGGCAATGTTTCATGAGCAGTTTCCTCTTATTGATTTGTAATTCTTTTTCGTGTCTCGGCTCGTTTTAGGGGTATTCATTTCTTCTTTATTACACTTATGATTATGAAGTATTTATCCGTTTTTATTTAGTTTATTTTTAATTTACAAAAATTACCGGACACGGCCAGCAATTCAGATAAAAACTGCTGTGAAACATTTGTCCGTGGATCTATTTTCCTTAATACAATTCACTCACGAATACAATTCACATTTTTTGTAATATTTAATCATGTCTATATTTTCGTAAGGATCTATTTGAATATTTCAATTTCACGAAGGAAATACACATAATTCTTAAATAAACCGTCTTCGCGTTTTTATTTTTATCACTACCATGGGTCTTTCAACGCTCTGCTCTTTCTCTCCCTCTCCGTTTCTCGCTCATATAACAAAATTTAATAACCGGAATATTTCTGTACAAACATTTTCGCTCTTTTATCAAAAAGGATAACATACACATCCCACCCCTTTTAATAAAAAATTTTGAATTTTGTGATTTACTCGGTCATATATCTTTTTCCAACCCTTATTTCACTTTCTTCACGCCTTTTATTAATATACATTTTAAGAACAGGTCACTTTACTTGTCTCAGGCTTAAAAGTAAAACCTTAACCCTCTGTGTGCATACGTGGGTTTACGGCGTCCGAGCCAAAATGATAGCTGCTGGTAACTGTAAAACTTGCAAGCCTGTCATAAAATATTAAATAAAAACGATGTTTAATGTCAAAATAACTATAAAATCGTCAACTACAATGTAGACAGATATTTTGTAGACTTTTTAAAATACTTTAAGAACGGGAAAAATAGCGTCAAACGTGACAGACCCACGTATGCACTGGGAAAAAACATATGCACACGGAGAGTTAAAATAGATACACGGTGCAATGGATTTACGACGCGACGTACATAAGCGGATTTGATAAATTTACATTAATTACGACATTATTTATGACTATTTACTGAATAAGTTGCCATGATAATAACATGTAAATATAATTATCGACAAGTACGATTTATAAAAGTATTTATAAAGGTCGACATATAATACCTACCTCTGGAGCAGGTGAGTGTAAGTGAGTAGTTCTAACCATATAATCGTCCGGCTCATTCGCGATTTATCTCCAGTATCGTTTTATTCGCCGTCCTTAAATAACACGAAGTTATATACATGCCGATAATTAGGAAAGAACCGAGTCTTGACTTTGCGGAATTGGAAAACTTCCGTTGAGACAGATAAACCTGAGTATCAGGATGAATACCGTAACACAAGAGGAAACGATGCGTGGGTTGCCATTCCAATTAAAAAAATCTTTTGTATATAAATCCACAGTAAATAGATTATTAAAAGTCATATCAATGCTATATCTATCATCTCTACATCTTGCATGATGATTTTAAAGCAGGTTAATGTTAAGTGATAATTGAATGTAAGAATTAATTCAAAATTTAAAACATATAAAGCTTTTTAAATTATATTAATTTAATCAACGTTATGTCATTTAATTCATGTACTTGTAATAATGTAAACATATATATGTATAATATATATTATATATTATATATTTACGTATAATATATAAAAAATAAACTTAATACATATACCGATGTTCCCGAGTCTTTTTAAGTTTAAGGGGTTTTTGAAAGCGTTTCTGTCACAAAAAAATCTATAAAAATTCATGTATCATCTTTATAAGGTTTTAAAAAGTAATTTATACTTAAGGCCGGAACTGTTGCAATTTTTTTTAAGTGTTGAAACGTTAGGAGAAAACTGTAAAATACAAAAAATCAATTGTGGCTTGCCACGGTGCAAGCCACGGTGTTTCACGCAATGTTAATGTCGCATATTGATTAATCAATAATTAATAAAACAATTAATAAAACAATTAATCAAATTATTGTGAGGTAAGCATTAAATGGAATTTCCTAATTTATTTGTTGTACGTAAAATCGTACTCATAGACGAATATCTCTACTGATGGTATCATACCAACCAATAGTATAACAAAGTTTTATCTTTGTAACCTTCTCGAAAGAAATTATCTTAATCAATATACACTTGCAATAATTTAATATTTTACAATTAACGACCACTTGCTTGCGATTTTCAGCATTATGTGGTATATTATTTCCTGGTCGAGAAGCAGCAGCAATCTCTATTTTCTTCATGTGGAGGTATATTGTCTCAATGACGCACATGTACTCATATTTGTGCATTTATACGAAACTGTATTTTTTAATCGGAATACTGTTGGAATGGTCGGTTACGGTGTTATCGAGTGGTCAGGTTTTTGAGCGGACAGAGTCTGTTTCTGACAACGAACCTGATTTTGAGTTGGCTAATAGAGAGATTAATCGATAAAATCGAAACTTTCATCTTTTAACATTACCACAAAGTGCCAAAAATATAAAAAAACTTTTAATACAAAAATATGTGTGATACAAAGTTTCTAAAACGAGCCTGAAATCCTTCTCAATCATCGTTCACTTAATGTTAAGTCTGTCATTAAAATACATAAGAAATAAATTGCAAAGCCTATTAGATGTGCCTGAAACTATTAAAATAAGAAAGAAACGTATTCTTTAAAATAAAATCGAGAAAATGAGTTTTATGAAAATGTTTAGCTTGATAAGTTAGAACCGATTTTACGTTACATGCCATGCAAATTAAATTACAAAAAAACATACATACGGTACATGGTTACTTATTTGAAAATCAAATGTCTTAATCGCGAAGAGTCATAGGTACGACTTTTTGTTATTTGTACCACAATATATGTTTTTATTTTATTTTTGTGGACACCTACTAAATTTTACACAGGTATTCGCTTAACGGCTAAGATTCTTGTCCTTCATTTTAAATACGTAATTTAATGTTACATCATGTGCCTAGGTGCTAACATTCAAGCTAAAGCTACGGCTGCTTAGTTTAATTGTATACTTATGTGCTTAATTGCCGACTGTGTGCTTATTTCGTTGCCGAGATCAATTGATTCCCGCCTTCGAAGGCAGATTACCGAGTTGCATGATATTCGTATGGTCGAAAGTCGAACCGACGTTTTCCGATAGCGGTAATGTCGAATCAATTGATCGGCGAATTGTAGTTTAGCATCTTTAAATTGATTGTATCGTGATTATTAGCTTAACTTTGCATTCATCGTATTTACAATTCAAGTTCTGCAGTTCAGTTATATACTTTATAAAACGTAGTAGGAACTTTGGTTTCGCTGGGCAATGTTTCATGAGCAGTTTCCTCTTATTGATTTGTAACTCTTTTTCGTGTCTCAACGTGGCTCGTTTTAGGGGTATTCATTTCTTCTTTATTACACGCGGTTATGAAGTATTTACCCGTTCTTGTTTAGTCTATTTTTAATTTACCAAAATTACCGGACAAGGCGAGCAATTCAGCTGGAAACTGCTATAAAACATTCGCCCGTGGATCTATCTTCCTTAATATGACACTCACGAATACAATTCACATTTTTTTGTAATACTCATGTTTATATTTTCGTAAGGATCTATTTGAATATTTCAATTTCACGAAGAAAATACACATAATTCTTAAACCGTCTTCGCGTTTTTATTTTTATCACTACCGCGGATTTTTCGACGCTCTGCTCTTTCTCTTTCTCTCTCTCTTTCTCTCTCTTTCTCTCCCTTTCCCTTACTCGCTCATATAACAAAATTTAATAACCGGAATATTTCTGTACAAACATTTTCGCTCTTTTATCAAAAAGGATAACATACACATCCCACTCCTCTTAATAAAAAATTTTGAATTTTGCGATTTACTCCCTCATATATCTTTTTTCCAACCCTCACTTCATCTTCTTCGCGCCTTTCATACTCTCTTTTATTTATATAGTACATTTTAGGAACAGATCACTTTGCTCGTCTCAGGCTTAAAAGTAAAACCTTAAAATATTATTTACTTTTAGAAATTTATTATTTTCTTTAACCATGTAAATTTTCTTTGCATGAATTCAGCTATTTTATAGCTATGATAATAAAAGTTAATTATAATATTACAATGTCTAGGTATATCGTAATATGTACATGCTACCCTTGCGCCCCTAGCTACTCGTCAAGTTAGAGATTTCACAATATTATCGTAATGAATAGCCCATTATAAAGAGGATGAAGTACATTTTATGCACAGTTCTTACCCATTAAACGTACGCGTCTGCTAAGTATTAAGAAAACCGTATTTTAAGAGCTTCGTTTAAATATCCTTTTACGCGTGAAAACGACTGCGGGTTGTCGATCGCTTGTTATTAAATGATTGCGTCAACATAATGCAAATCAAACGTCTAACAGTCACTATAATGTGTGAGACAATTGTACATGGCCACGTATTTATTAACGATTATGATTTTTTTTTGTTAAGAGAGACATAATAATGCATAAATAATTCTTCGATTTCAAAATCATGCGTCTGTAATATTTTTTACCGTACGCATACTGAAAGGAATTATTCGAGTGCTTTCAGATTTTTTTTTCTCTTCGCGCAATTGTAAATACGAAATCAAAATTGAAAGCAGCCGATATACAGAAGCGTATTTCGCGATCGAAGAATTATGTTCGTTCGAATATCCCGCAGATCGAAATCGAGCTCTGATAAAATCGAAGTTTTCGTCCGATCTTTATCGTTATTCAGCGAATAAGCGGATCGCATATATGTATAGGAACGGAGGATGCGTGCTCGTTTATAACACGTATACGTCTTACATGGCAGATTATCACGGACTAGTTTTGCAGAAACTCGAATCTTGTCTGTCTCTAACTGTGTCTTTTTCTCTCTTTCTCTCTCTCTCTCTCTCTCACTCTCTCTCTTACTCTCTCTCCTTTTCTCTCTCTCTCTCTCTTTCTTTCTTTTCTTACAGGATTAAATATAACTTCAGGAGCGGCATGTGGTATATAATCGTTTATAGCATACTTTCAGAGACGTTATTGCATTATTTAGTCGCTAAAGGAATTTCATTGATTTCTAGATACACTTGTAATTTTTACACATCTCGCGCTCACCAAAAACTGTCGACCGATTTATTACCGAAACTATAATAGAAATATTATCGTGCTCGTTATAACAGTGTATACGTATGCAAGGGATGATATTATAATCAATAGAGACGATGATTTTATTTTGTATTTGTTATCTAAGCGATATTTTTATTTGCGCAACTCAACGAGCGACAATGATATTTCAGGATACCCCCCTCCCCCCCGATCGGACACAGTTGCAGTTTTTACTGCGCGCGGAAGATTGCCATCCTTTCCATTTTAAGTGCATTTTCGATTGTTCCGCCAGTTAATTAGGAATCAATTGTACGTAGCTGTTTAAACGTTTCGCCACTTACGTGCTAGCATCCTTGTAAGTAACCGTTTTAAAGGTAGCTAAATTTTTAATTATTCGTGCGACGATTTACATATCTTTCTGCCTGGTTTTGATAGGTCGTATTCCGAAAAACGTACGTGCCCCGACAAGTGTTGCAATCAAGCAACTGTGTAATTAATTAGAGAAGCCTAGAAGCGATTTTTCTGTAGTTGCTTGCTGACAAACTGATACTCGCGTAATTTTGATCGTCGAGGCATTTACGTCCATCGGTTCGTTAATGCTTACCAATTGCCGATAGCCCATTCGTTCGAAACTCGAAACTGGATCAGTTAGTCAGTGTTTTCCGATGGATATATATCTATGAAAATTGGAAGCGCGCGACGGATTGGTACCAAATGAGAGACAATGATTTCAGATTATCAATTTTCGATATTCGACTCATGTATACATCACATATTCGTAGATTAAAGCTATTTACATATATAGATGTCGTATACACCTGCGATCACAATATTCGAAGGACTTCGCTTCGATCTAGAACGATCTTTCCGTGCCGGAGCGAATTTGATAAATGTGGCTTTCTATCGAGTAAACGCTTTTTTTTCTCTTACTTATTCCGTAACAAACCACGAAAAGTTGTTCTCGCATCAGAACTGTTTTATTTACGCTAGAGGAAAACGCGAGATTGGAAAATTTCACGAAACGTGCTCTTCGTCGTCCGTAGTTTGAAGCTTTTCTCACATGTTGCCCGATTGCTCGGTAGACGTAGTCCTTCCCTATACAACGCCCTTCGACATCATCCGCACCGTATTCTTCAGAGCTTGTCTCTTATTGCAGAACCAGATTCTTATCACTTCCCTATCGTATCCTAATCGATGCGCTAAAGTTGTGATTTCGTTACCTGTAAAAAAAAAAAGAATAGAAACTTCCAGGGTGTGAAAATGTACGAGATATAGCTCCGAAAAAGAATTAGTTAGCTTCTCTAATAGCGAGATCATTGCGCTTAATCATAGCAGATAGACGTAGGCGGAAACTAACCAGTAGGATGAGTGTTCCTGTCAAAATGTGCGTTCAGCAGTTCCAATGCCTGGGGCGTAAAGGAAGTCCGCCGTTTCCGCTTCTTGCTCGGTTCGACCCCGATGAAGTCCGTCAGATGATTAACGCCGCTCTTGTACCTGGAATCAGATGCACTACTCTTGCTCAAATTCGGAAGATTGTATCACCGGCGCTTATATTAAACATTACCGCGCGCGTTTATACTTTCATGAAAATATATATACCGCTTGCTGTATATGATTATGAATCGCGAAATAGGATCCCATTTAAAAGTCCGACCGGTTAATCGTCGCGTTTTTATAATAATTAATTACGTCCGTGTGGGGTCTACGTCGCATTCAAAATTTATCCTGTGGTTTATGAAATATTGTTATATATCCAATATGAAAAAATAATTCTGTTTACTGTTTTGCACGTTCGTAATTACGTTAGCGCGAAATAGGATACTGATTAAAAAAGGAAATCACCGGCGTCACGATATTCGTGCTCGGACACGTTCGGTCGCAAATATCCCGTCCGGTATTGGATTTTTCCCCGAGTACACACCCGGGTTGATTCACGAGTCGAAACTTACTCCACGTATCGCGAAACAGAACTCGCGGTGGCGGCGGCGGCGGCGGCGACGGTGTCGGCGTCGAGTCAAATAAAATTAGCGAACAAACAGCCGCGGCGCTTTTAAACTCGAGCTTTTATTTCATTCGTCATCCAAGTTCATCGAGAATCTCGGGTAATTTTTACGTTCAAACATTGTCCGTTTTCACAATTCTTATAAATATTAAGAAGACGCACAAGCAAGCGCTTCGATCTTATCTCGCATTTTTGTTATTATCAAATGTTAATATTGCATTTTTTATGCGCATTAAAGATATTATAGTCATGAACAGTTCTTAAATTAAATCAGATATTCTTGCAAGATTTATTCGCCAGCATAAATTTCTACATCTGTTTGCTTAAGTTTGTTATTTTTATCCGTAGAACGGAATGGGATTGAGTAGAATAGCAGAGATTAATATAAAATTTTAAATGATTCTATATTGAATGTCGAACAATGAAATTGACGAACAATGAATTTATTATTTTTCAGCCATTTTCTAATTAAATTAATGCAAGATATTAATTTTTAATAACCATGAATTTATCACGGAAGAATCAATGCCCAATTATATATCATCTGACGACCTTATATCGTTTCGTCTTAAGATCGATTTTGGTCAGACGACTTAAAAGAAATCGATACATTAGAAAATACCCGATCTCGAGAGTCTCGAGTCGAGAGTACGCAAACTTTTTTGGCGTCGCGCGGCCAGTCGACATAATTTCATTTGACGGGTAGTATTATCGGGGTGGCGCAGTGCAAGGCGCGATATGGAAAAAGCTCGCGACCGCGACAGTAAACAGGAGAACTTCCGTTGGGACTCCCGGGTGAGCGATGAGAAGCGGTACGGTGTACGGCCGCGAGGGGGAGCTCGATATGGTGGTGTACGGTCATAGCTGTACGCTCGCGGTGCGACGGTGCCGGGTCAAAATTTATGTTTTTAATTTAACTCCGAATGACCAACTGTCGAGTCGAAAAAAGTACACGGCGGGCCATTAGCATCGCGCGGTAATATTTCGTCGAATTCGCGAAAACAATATGCTAATGGAGAAGTCGGCGAGAGCGCGAAGAACCGACGCGACGCGACGCGACGATTCGACGGGGGTTTGAATGTCACGTCGTCGTTGGTATGCGTTATAGTGACCGCGGCGAGCGAGCGCAATGGAGAAGCAACGCCGGGATAGCGCAAGAAGGGGTGGAAGAGGTAGGCGAAGAAAGAGGAGAGAAATAAACGTGAGTTAATACGCAAGGGAACGTGAAAGCTGCGTGTAAGCTCGGTGCGTGGGTGTTACACATCGTTGTTGCGTTACAGGTGTGGGAGAAGGAGACGCGCGGAGAAGTTTGAACGAAACGTCGAAAGGACGAAGGAAGACGGGAACAGAAGGAAGGAGGACTGGGAGGCTGCGTGAAGGTAGGAGGAATGACAGAGAGAGAGAGAGAGAGAGAGAGAGAGAGAGAGAGAGAGAGCGCGTCGCGCCGCTCCGCGCGATGCCGCTGCAGGTAAGAGCGAGATGATGGTGGTGGTGGCGTTGTAGGTAGGAGGAGCGACGCCGGGGGAGAGGTACATCAGAAACCTGATTTTAATTAGTCCACAGTTTAATTACTCGGCAGATAAATCGTGCACGTGCACCGCATAAACTAGCCGCTTTCATTTTTCCCGGACGCGGCCGGCGCACGGTCGACGCTTAGCTCTACGCCGCGCGAATGCAGGATGGGTCATTGTTGCGCTGGCTTGCTCTCGTGAAAAGAGAAACGGCCGTGCCGCGCGCCCGTAACCGTAACCGCGCGCTTCGGTCATCGAATGATTCGATTATTCCGCGCCGCGCTTCCGCGCCGCGGTTTTTCTTTCACGGCTCGAAGCGTGGCGATTATTATCGTTTGGCTCCGCGGATGATCGCCAAGCATTCCGCTTTTATGCGAATAAACACGGCTGTTTAATGCAGTCGTATTTCTTCTTCTGGTTGACTTATTCTCGCAATTGCAAGTGTAGGCACGAAACTTTGCAGATCTGTGTATATTCATATTCATATTCCTTATACCTAGCGCTAAATGCAATAGTTGAAATTGCATGTACATCTTTTTTATACTCTTGCATAAAGAGAATTATGCATTCACATTTAAGCTAAATGAAAAACTGAATACGAACTGAATAATATTTAGCCTCTTTTGATTAACGGGATTACGATAAAGATAAACAGATAAAAATCAGGAATACAAGTTAATAATAATAACGTAGATGTAACTGTGATAAATTTAATATCCAATCTTATTTTTCAAAAATCACTGAACCGTGCATTAATCGCGAATACGTTAATCGTGAAGAGCGCATTAACGCTTTGATGTCAAAACCGTATCGCGATGCGTTTTAATCGTAGCACGACTGCGATTCCTGATTAGCTCGCGGCATAAAGCTCATTAGATTTTATCGTCTCGTAAAATTTACACCTTGTGGATACTCGGGCCCCCGAGATTCTTAGGGAGGATCGGTAGTATCTTTCGTGTCACAGCCGGAGCCACCGACGGTCGCGTTGCGTTGCCGCCGCGAGCGAGTAGCCGCCTCGCAATCGCGCGCGCGGTAACGGTTTCTCCCATTCTAATTAACATTCCACATATTTATTAAACGGATCCGCAATTAATCAGATGGATTCAATTAGCGAATTACCAATTAGCACGCACGCGTTCGCACGCTCTCGCGCCGACGCGCAGACGCGAAGTCGAGGCCGCATTGGACGATTGCGAAATAATTATGTATCAGAAATACAACGTTAGGACTTGATTTGCAATCCAGAAAATCTCTCTCTCTCTCTTTCTCCTTGATTGGAGAATTCTAGTTATTTATATTAATTATAGAGTGTTTATACGGCACGTCGAGGGGAACGTTGCATTTATGATACTCTTCCGGCATAAATATGTGTTGATACACCTTTTTTTGAAGGAAAACATTTTCTCACGGTGTATTCGTGCGATAATTCTTAAAGTTCATAGGAGTATTACTCACCTCTCTTCTGCCTCCTTCATCCACCTCTCGAGAACGGGCTTAATTTTCTGCGCGCTTTTCGGTGTAATGTCCAGCTTTTCGAATCTAAAGCCAAGAACAAGGCTTGATCTATTTTTCTCGGGAAATTGATAAAGAGAGTGAAGGTCGAGAAAAGACGACAAGGACGTAAAAAAATGAAATATCCAATTTTCTAACGTAGCATATTGAGTAATATATTGAAACCATTTGGAGAAACACTCAACTGGTTCAAATTTTCTCTGAACATTTGCTTTTCGCCCTTACGTCTTTGTCCCACTAAAGGAGCACTAAGAGGCATGCATTGATTCAATAACAGGACATTGACAATGCGTGCATGCTTTAAGGTTTGGTGATGCCGTGTATGATGTTGCCAACGCGCTGCGCAAACACTCCTTGTGCGGGCGAGCGAAATGAATCCGATCCCGATCGAATCTCTCGGTGAAAAAATTCGGAGCGTCGGAGATTCGACGAACGATAAAAATCGCGAATCCTCGGTTTCGTTCTATCCTTTTATTCTTAGCGCGTTGGCGACATCATGCCCAAGTTTGCCAATGCCCTGGCTCGAAGAGAGTTAATTTTAGAAGTGCTCCTTTCGCATTTCTTTTCCGAACGGAATTAGAAATTAGTGAGAGTGCTTGTGCAGCTATACCCAAATATGCCTGCCGGTTCTAAGCGGGAGAGGACTGATCGCAAATCGGTCGAGCGCAAATAAAGAAGCGGATGAGAGGAAGACGGACCATCTTATTTCACACGATATGCATCGTTGACTTTGACAAAACTAATGCGATGGACTAATTAGATTTACTTTTTCTTAAAGCTCCTTTTTTTTCAAGAAAATTCGTCGGAAAATTCGTGCCCGATTTTCCATTGTTGGGTATAACTGCGGTTTCTTAAAGGATTTTAGAGTTTTAGATTTTTAGGTAAATTAAGTAGCATGGAGGGGTGAACGTACGTAGCTTGCTGCTGAGAGGCAATCTGCGAGGCAGCGTACATCTGGGTAGCCAGGGCACTGGGGAACAATCACCAATGCTTATGTTAGTTGATACGATAAGAATTTTCTAAGAGGTATAAACATCTTTGCTTGCTACCGGCATTACCACGGTGGTTCCCATTCGCATTTCGAAGACGCCCTCGGTCGAAAACAACGAAGAAGATAAATAGTGACAATAGTCTGATAACCCTACGTCCACGAAAATTTAAGCATTGGGTATTACACGTTCAGTATCTCCTTTTTTAATTTTTGCACATAAGTAGTTTCTATTTTTTACAAGTAATTTTAATAACTCGATTTAGATTAAATTGCAGCATAAATCAGGAACCATCGTGGTGGATTACGGTATAAATGAGTTTATCATGGCACCTCAAAATTGGATAATGCACTTGCGAAAGCTATATTAGACTCCTTTGAACGAATTTAAAACGTTGCGATAAATAATAAATAATGAAAAACGAGGGAAAAATAATTTTATACAGTAATTGAAGATTGCTGTATAAAATTACGTTATATTAACTGAAATAAAAACGTAATACTGCTTCGAGATTCTCTTAGCTTCACGTTCGGGCGTTCATTCCTAACGGAAAATGCTGTCACAAGGCCATCGAACACGGATAACTATCTGTTTTTGCTACTCTGAACAAATCTCAACCCTTTCTACGCCATTTCCAGTGACCTGGCACACTGTCGTTTTACATTCTACCATATTATTGAATTCTCATTAGCGATGTCTGTTTCGACGGAACGCGAGGAGGACGATGTAGCGATAACTAACCTGCATATGGCACTTTGGCTGTATGCGGGGCCCTCAGTGACACTCAGAGCCTGACCAACTTGGGTCTGTGTCAGACCCAGAGACAGTCTGCGCAGCTTAAAGACCTTGGCGAACTCCTTGATCTCATCCAAATTGATTCCATCGACTACGTTGTTAGTGGCCTCGTTGATCGTTGGCTGATCTATAATAAAAATTCGTTCTATTCCTATCACAAATAGATAAAAAAGCTATGAGAAATCGTTAAAAGTCATCGGTATTAGGATTTTTATCGTTTCGTGAAAAGATAAATCTGATATCTAACAATAAGTTAATTCTAAGTTAATAAATTAGCAATGATCTAAGCGTTTAAATACTTTGAGAAACAATATTCTCAATCCTATTTTGAATTGCCTTGCTTAATGGAGATACTTGAGACTCCTCTATTCTATAGAATGCAAAAAAAAATCGACGAATTCTTGATATACAAATCGCGTCGCGTACTGATTGCGGAAACAATACTAAGCCGGCCATAAACGAGATGAAATACCTACTCGTAGTTCAAGGGTTAACGCGATAAGCGATTCTTGCGTCGCGCGTGGTCAGTTTTATGGTGATTCTAATGGTGCATTTTGAGCATTAGTGATCCACTGCCGGTCATTCGAGCGCACGTTTCAATCGATTCGTCGGAATGCAACGGAGCTCCGGCGAGAAGGCTGCCTAATGACATCAGGCGGCTTCGTTAAAGCAGCTCGCGCTACCACCGATTTCTCTCGTAAATCTGTCACCCCGAATGTATACGAATGCAATAGAAATGCCCACATGCTCGACCAGTTCGCCTGGTTTCTGCGCCGCGCAATAAACTGCAAGTCTTCCGCGACGGTGTTTCTACGATCGTTAATTTCTGATCAAGGCACCGAGTACTTCGCGCGCTTCAAACAAAATGCTGCGAGCAAGTTATATGATTCGGCCATGACATGATAAATAAAGGAATAAGGATATCGCGAGCAAAGTGTTCACCGCTGTTCGATTCACAAAGTTAAAAAAATCTTTGACCGTGATTGCGGTTATTAGACTATAGCTTCTAAATTTTGTATGCATTACAAATTGCATAAATAAGATGCATAAATAAGAGATATAGCTAATAATCTAATCTAAAGCTCAATAACGAAGTGTATACAAATATCAGAACTCGACATTTGAAATATATCATTTAATTACTTTCGTTCGTGCTATATACAAAATAGAGTAAAAAATAATTTAAAAAAACAGAAAAATTAGAAAACTATTTGTATTCCGATGTTGCATCCTGATCTCTACTTGAGAATTTCTGTGTTTGAAATTCTATCTCGGAGAAGAGTTAACAAAAGCAAATATTTACGAGATAATACTCGCATCTGACACTGGCAATTGAGAATCGTTAGGCTTCACGCGCCGAATGATTATTCCACCGCGTCAGGATGACGAAGTGCCAGTCCACGCGATGATTGTGAGTTATTAAAATTATTGTCAGCCAACATGAGGTTACGTGCGCTGCTGGAATCTTTATGGCTTCCTAGAAGGCAGTAAGGAACGAACTAATGCCCCGTAATGAGTCCAGCGTACGATATCCTATTACAGTTGTCAAGCGTTCTACGATCGATGCGCGTTCGAAATGTTATTTTCTAGTTTCGTTAAACACACATTAAACATTAAATCGTTCCTTCCGCGATGACAGTAATGCTTCGTGAATACTATCAGAGAGAAAACGTTGTCGTTTAAGCGACCGTTAGAAAGATTTTAATGTGTACTTCAATTATATCAGAGGTATACGCTTGAGGATTTGCGTGCGGCCGCTCGCGTTTAACACCTTGTCAAAAATATCATCAGAATGTGACAACCTGGCAAGATAAAGATAAGGAGCGCGCGTTTGCATGTGGTAATTGCTTCTTTAAAAGTGATCATTATGCATGCAATCGCTTGTCGACATTAGCGAGTGTGCCTCGTATAAGCAAGTGATTGCGTTATAGGAAGATGGTGTCCCTGGCGAAAATTGTAATTAAAAGCTGTCAAGGAGTAACACGGCTACCCCGAAGGCGTAGCTCGATTATCATTTACGCGCGCGATGTGGACATCGTTTTAAATGCTCTGTCAAGTACCGCAAAACCAATTGACACAGATCGCTTCGACTTTCGACCCGTGGGTTAACGTAAAAAAAAAAATGAAAATAAACTGTGTCTTACTCGGAGAATCATTCAAGAGATCATCCTCCTCCTCCTTCGGACTGTGCATACTGCTCGGTGAAGCCTTTACTCCGACACCGCCAGGTCCGTGCGTCGTCGTGATGGTAATCTCGCCGTTGCTGGCGGCCAATCTGTTCAAAGCGGATGCGGCGGACACCACGGATTCGTTCAACGGCGACGACTGCTCCGGTCTCTCCCTGTGATGTTTTTCCGTCGGCTGTGAACACAATACGGTAGCGGAGACGGATTAGCTCACCGGGGACGAGAACGCGCCTCTTCCACGTCAATTATGCACTTAATAATGAGACGGAACCGCGAATCGAGACACTTTAGAGTGTAATTAGTGGAAGGAATGCCATCGGTACGGAATACTTTCTTAACGAGATCACTCGAGTATTGGGAATTATTCTGGTTGTTTCGCTGATCTTGCCAGCGGTCTACTACCGCCCCGGAAATGGGAACTGTACGTCCGACTGTGCATCGCGATCCGATAGAAATCCGTTTACATCGTTAGAAAAAAAATAGAAAAGAGGAGCGAGCGAAGGTATTTATTCTCTTTGATTCATATGGCAGTGTTATTCGTTGATGGAAGGTTAACTACACTAACGGTTATAGTTGAAATTATTGAGAAAGTGAATAACACGTATCGTACGGCCACTAGTGAGATGAAACGTGAAATGCATGCGGTTTTCGAAACAATACGACTATATGCGCGATATCACGAAAATATGAAGCTTATTGTAAAAGAAAAACATTGCTATTTTAACAAGCAGTGATATGTCTATCAATTTTGTTGATAGCATGACATGAAGAATTTTGCTATTTTATATCTGCGAAAACAACTACATAATTATATAAAGCTGTAATGTAACTAATTTAAATGCCAAATTATTACAAGAAAACAAGTTATATGGCAAATATCGTAAAATATTTGTTTCGTTAATTAACATTTCTTGTGTTACCGACAAATTTATACTATTTATATTTTTGAAAGAAAGATACTGAAAAGGGCGAGTCGGTACGTACTGTGTAATGATTCATATGCGAGGTGTGTCGGTGGCTGTGCTGTTGAGGCGATGTCGTTAAAAGTGGTTGCTGAGAAGCCTGAACGGCCTGTACAGCCTGCTGCGCCGCTTGCGCTTGTGCCGCTTGGGCAGCCTGAAGCAGTTGCTGAGGCTGCATCGCATTCAGAAGTTGTTGGCTCGCCGAGCTATTGCTCAGAAGATGCGGTAAAGCGGCAGGGTTCAGTCCTAATCCCGATGCCAGGCTGGGGCTCGTGGGAACTGATAAAAGGACAAGTAAACGCGCATAGTACGACATCCGATGCTACGTTAATCGCAATGTAAATACGACAGTATACTAACTGAATGCATTCGGACATTTTGATAAAATGTGTTATCGTAAAAAATTAACGTTAATTAAAAATTTTGAATTTAATAAAGAAGATGCAATATTTAACATTTCGAATACATGCGCTCAGCGTATTTTCTCTCTAATGTTTTAATTTTCCTATGAAATAATTAATGTTTATAAATAAATAATATCGCGTAAGCTCGAGGAAATCATAAGTACTTTCGTCCTATATTCAATTATATATTGCTAAATTACTCGATGCCTTAAAATTCACGCGAAAAAACACTCTGATTGCAATGTTTATTAATGAGTTCTGATTATACAAAACGCGTCATTGAACTATTCCGTATTTAAAGAATTAATTATTCAACACTGGATATTCGTGCGACATTACAGATATAGCAGATGCAGAAAAAATCGTTTATATTATATGTGTGAATATTTTGTTCAATTTTATGAGAAGGATAAAAATAATAATTTAATCTTATATGATAAACATATACAAGTTAAATGTATTAAAATATATTTAACGAAATATATTATATGGCTTCATACAAACAGAATCATATTTACATATGCATCGCGCAAAGATGGATATATTAAACATCTTATGATTACATCGAACGTATGACACAAGAAAATCTTATAAATAGATTAATGTTGAACTTACCATTGCTTGTAGGCGTATTAAGCATATTCTGCGGTTGAGCTAGAGATTGGAGATTCGCCAGTGTCGTAGAAACTACCTGTCCGTTGCTGAGCGCCAAATTCACCATTTGATTGTTCGTGACGTGACTGACCGGTATAGTCAAGATGGTTTGGGTAGCGATCCCTAAGGAATAAAAAACAATTTTTTCAAAATAAATGTGTTTCTCTGGAGAGACTGTTTCAGGATCGAGGGCGACGAAAGCAATTGATCACGTGATATAGCTTTCGAAAACGTTATATGATCTTATTTCGAATCAATAGATACTTCATTTCCATTATGAACATAGTCCACGCGTCGTTGATCCAGGATGGGTAGTAAAGTTATCAGAGTCTCATAGAGGGATTATTAGGCAACCCATAGGGCAGGTAACCTCGCAGGCTAGCGTAGTTGGCAAACTATTATCGTCATCTTAATAGTGGGTACAGGTACTGGACTGCGCTGCGCTGCGAGAAGGACGCCTAATCATACTTAGAATAGTTTCGGGATTACCTCCAGCTCCGCTAATCTGATTACCCTGTACACGCGCTTAATATGATTACTGATCATGAGTACGTACCCGTGTTGCCACCTACAGCTAAGCTAAGCAAATCCCGTATTTCGAACAGCCATAAAAGTTTCACGTTCTGAGGTAAGGTCAACCGACAATCCGATTAACGTGCAGTTCAAACCGAACGATAACGCGCTGCCAATACTTTCATTGTTGATTCGCGGTCTCTGACAGAAGTGTAATGATTTGAAAATATTTTGTTTATCCGAGCATGTGGCATGTGGCTCGCGACAGCAATATAATATTTGCTTTTCGTTTACGCGTTCATGAATTCTATCTAGAAGCAAGGAAAAATTTATCTCAACATTTTTAGAAATATCGGAGATTTATTTATATCTGATATAAAGAACGATTCGGATGATGTGTTATTTCCATTTTCAACGAATCAAGGCGTACATGACCTCCTCGTGTATTTTAATCTTCGCCGCTTTTTGGGTCTTAATCGTTCGTACGATAAAATCTCGGACGGCTGATATCACTTTAAATAAAGCCACGGACATTCTGCGCGGACAATAATTTCTATGAACGACAACCTATTGACCGCACTCTCGAGCACTCCTCAACTCATCCTCGCCGACACTCGATGTCTATCAGAGACCAATCGAGCGTTAGTCAGTTACCATCGATTGAGTCGAAAAGCAGTGCAAACATTATTTGCCGCCACGTAACTCGTCATCCTACCGCGGCCGGTCCATATCCACGAACTTCAATCCACTTAGGCGGAATCCCAAAGTTCTCCTGCCTCTCGTCCTCTGCCTCCGCCCTCCTCCGTGCTGTATCTCTATCTATCTCTCCCTCTTTCTCTCTCTTCTACCCTTTCTCTCTCTCTCTCTCTCTCTCTCTCTCTCTCTCTCTCTCTCTCTCTCTCTCTCTCTCTCTCTCTCGATTGCTAGAATAGGAACCTAACTTGGTAGAAACGAAGTTAGCGCGGACCGCAATCGATATAATAGCGGCCGAATCCGCGGAGCTGCGATGTCCAGCCAGTGAGTGCTAGGGTTAGGAGTATGAGGGGAGGAAGGGCGGACCCGAGAAAGGAGGCAGGATGGGGTGGGACTCGTGAGGTTGGAGAGGGGTAGTGAGACGTTAATTATACATTGAAATTAGTTGCAGAGTTTGCCCTGTGCTCGGCGAGGCAGTCTAGGACCACTAAGTATGGACGACGGACCGGCCTTAGTCCGAGCTCTGGTCAGAGATAGTCGATATTATATTATATATCGGCACATCTTGATTGCACAACATTATGCGCTGGCACAGCGCCGGGCTATGTGTTCCGTTCAGCGGACGCGCGATGATTTTATGCGTGGCAACCGTCGATGGAATTTTGATTGATTGTAATCTCGTAGATTGTGTTCACCAGCAATCGAGATCAATATTATGACGATAAGATATGCGAGAAAGAAAATCATCCGTGTTCGAACGATGTTGAAATTGTAGAGTGCTAGTGTAGCTTACCTTGCGAAGTGGGGATAAGAAGCTGAGCCCCTTGAATGCCCTGAACCAATTGACCGGACGTTAGGATGAATTGAGGCATCGCGACCGGTTGCGGTTGAGATAATAGCTGAGGTAACGTTGCCATTGGGGCTGAGCTAGGTGGCAAAAGGTGGGAAGCCGCCGTCGTACTCGAGGCTGTTGATACCGTTCCGCCTGGGAATGAAATTTAACGATTTCACCGCGTTAAATTACTCTTATCATCCGATTCTTGATCCTTGATTCTCCTTTCTGATCTTGCATAACCGCTCGCGTCTTTACATCTATTTAGATTCACGCTCAAGGAACTCGATTTATGCTTCTCACCTGACGAGCTGACGGTTAAATTCAACGGAGTATTGATCAGTTGATTATTAGTTAATCCCGCTGTCATTCCCTGAAGACCGGCGGCCAGTGACGCGACTTGTGGAAGATTTTGCAAATTCGCTAAATTCTGAAGATTCTGAAGTGTCACCATGCCGGCCACTGCGCACAAAATTCCAATAGTAAGGAAACAATGTTAATATCGGGATCGTGGAAGTCGATCAAGTTTTGTATTCCGTAAAGGAACAGTTTCGCACTTACTTGTCCCGTTTAGGTGAGCTTGCGCGACCGCCGCGCGTTTCGCTTGATGGAGATTCTCGGGTGACGGACTCCGTCGTCTCTTCCGTGAATTCTTTATGTCATCTATCATCATTTGGTGTTCGTGGAGCGCGCCACCACCTGTCGCCGGTTCGGGACTCCCAGCGCTACTCCTGTCGCTGTCCTGTAACAGATACATATATATTCACATGTATGATAGATATATAATCGCGCCAGATTGAAATTCAATCACCTTCGATTTATACGAGGTCGGACAATAGTCGCGAGAAATTTCGTGAATTGAACGTTGAATTGAATTACACTATACTGTCCAATAATAATAATAATAATAATGCTAATTAAATGTGCATTATTTTAACTAACACGCGGATTAGTAAGAGATCAAACATCTTTCGGAGTTTCGATGTGAAACATTACGCATCATTCTCTCTCATGAAAATCAATCGTACAGCGACGCAAAAGGCTTTAATACGAGTTAACAGTCATTTCCAAAATGACTGAAACATTCAATTATACGCGCGTGGTTCGTTAACGTGCGATGCTTTTTATTGCGAGCGGTGCGTTTAACGTCGAAAATAGATTAATAATCATTCGCGGTCCACATAAATGATGCGCATTAAAATATTCCATTTCAGGTCGGTGGAGGTGAGAAAAAACAATGACAGTAAATTAATGACGATAATTATTGTAATATAATGCACACGTAAACCAATGAGTCTTACGACACGAACGGTGATCACTGTCGAATATTAATTTCAATATCACTTACGCGTGGCAATGAAAATTGAGCTCGCCTGTATTATCGCGATGCCGATCCTTGCCCATAAACATAATCCAGCAATGCGCTCGGGCAAAGTGATTTAGTTATTCACGCTCAATAACACATTTTTGGAATTAACTTTGGTCGGCCGAGCCGACCGTCCCGATTTAATCAATACCAATTTGGCAGGACCGCGCGACATACGGTGCATCGTGACTTTCGAAAATTCTCATCGACAAACAACAAACGAAGGGATTATGCGGGAAGGCGAGAATTGCCGCGCGAAAAAAAATATATATTAATCACGCGTTCCCCCTCCCCCCGCGGTTGCTCCGCTTTCGTGCCTGCAGATATATAATTCATGCATATTTACGGAATACCAGCGGAATAATTAACGAACGCCGGCACATTAAGGCGTGCCGTACGTGTGCACGTGTAGTCGAGGTTCTTAGAAGACAATCTAAATTATAATAAATCGATGGAGTATATATACCGTAATGCTTTACCACCACGAGTGTATATCGACGGTGGTGGTGGCTGTGCCGTGGAGAGTAATGTTACCGGTGCGGCCTCTTTGCATAATGGTATGGAAATATGCCGGAACGTGTATCGCCATAGTTGGATACAGATTAAGCGTTTTAGAGCTTCGACACTCGAGTAATTCGAGAAAAAGAGTTGCCGCACGGATAACTGGACCTATGAATAAATCCTGGAAAAGCTTCCGCGGCGGTTATCTTAGACGTACGACTGCTCCGACTAGACGTATTGACGCAAATGTCAAAGAAAGTTAGTCTCAACGTAGGGTAAACGAAAAATATATCAATGATATTTAAGACAGCAACAAAATCGAGCTACAGATTGCGAAATTGTAAATATCTTTTTCATTATTTTCTTAGAAAAAAAGATTGTAAAATAAAAATCGGATAAAACTTTTAACCAATCCGTAAATATCGCATTAATTGTACCGTCAAAGGATCTCAGTCTACATTCAGCTGGACATTTTTTTTTATAAAAGGGATATCCTCTGGGTGCGGCTTGTAATCCCGGCTTGAATTTTCGTCAAAGTCGCACAATGGGCCGCGCGCGTCGCTGGTCGAGGCATTTCATTGCATAAAAAATAGATAAAGCCTGGTCGATAGGTAACGAACGAAAATAGGAGGCGCAGAGGGTACGGCAGTTCAATTTTTTTTCCACGCAAATTCGTAAACGGCTATACCGCCAGTATAGCCATCCTATATTAAATGGACGAGGCGAGGGGGATTAGTTGAATGCACAGGTTCGACCATTTTGCTTGTAAAAGTGCACGCGATATACAGCCAGGCGTAGAAAACACATGTTTACAGGTTTCCACTATTTCGCATAAATTAATCAGTGCAACAGCATCGCAGTGCATAGAACAATTTTGTGTGAGATCGTCGACTTTGCTATAACTTGCCAACTATTCCTTTATCATATAAAAACAGAAAGATACGATTTATACACGTTTCAATAAAATAATGCATTAAATAAACTTCTTGAAAGTAAACAAATCTCGCAATCATAACTTCAAAAGTTCTTCTATTTTTGTACATTTCTATAATTCTTTTGATTCAAATATGTATTATTATGGAGGAATGAAATGAATATTGATAGCATCAAGAAGGCTGTAATTTGTAATTAGCGCCTATGATTGCTCGCTTCACGCGCCTCGAGAGATAATACGGCAGTCGGTTTATCCAAGCACGTCAAACAAAAGAAGTCACATCACCCACGCCACTGGTGTTTCGCCAACGCGGACGTTTTAAATTCCCTGAGCGAAATCAGTCACATGATCGATAAAAAATCGTTATCCCGCATCCATAAGCCATTTCGCTAATGCGAAAAACCGAGCTGGATCCTCTCCCTCTCTCTCTCTCTCTCTCTCTCTCTCTCTCTCTCTCTCTCTCTCTCTCTCTCTCTCTCTCTCCCCCGCGAACGGGGCGGACGATGAACGCGAGCGGCCAGTGGGAGGCGCGAAAAAAATACACGGGGCAGAGAAAAGAGAGGGCGGAGAGCGTTCGGTTGGTCGTTGGAAATGCAACAATAAACATTACTTATCGGCACGGGGGTCTCTAACAATGCGTATACGAGGAGAAGCGGCGCGGCTGGTAGCAAAGCGCAAGTTTTTTGCAATAAAGTCATTTCGAGCCGTTTGAGTTATGGGTAATTCCTGTGGAACGCCCGGGCCTGTGTGTGCGCTCTAGCTGGCTGGTCCGAGTCCGGTCCATTGATTAGTATTAATGACTTAGCTGCACTCATTTCGCCCGAATAAAAGTAATTGGATTTGGCTTCGACCCCGCGCGGACCGCGCTGTAGTTTGGCGTCGGCGGCGACGGGCGGCGTCGGCGGCCGCGGCGTCGGCGGTGGCGACGGCAGTGGCTGGCAGAACAAAACTGGTGGGCGCGTGTAAAAATACATTAATATCTGTTTGCGCTTAATAAACGATAGCCGTGCTGACTTCAGACTAATGGCCGTATTCCGGAATCGGTAATACGCATTTTTATGTTTCTTTCTGAAACGCGGCGCTGCGCCGCATCGCACCGTGCCGGTTCCATCCCATCTTCAGCCGCGGCTCCTCTGTTCCTGCCCCTGGTGATCGATTTGTCGAGCGGGGTACTCGTTATGAAAATTGAGCGATTTTTTTTGGCAGGAGAAAGTTTTGCTCCTGTACGCCTATTCTGTAATTCTTAACGACAGTGTCGTTATCGTTATATAATGTCGTCGCGCATCTTTTTTACCATATATTATACTTGCGCAAAAGTTACAGAATCAGGGCCTTGGTCAAAATCACGAGTATGAGCGAAAGAGGTTTTTACAAGTTTTCACCCGAGTATTACGAATCGCAATTTTGGCAATATTAATATGTTAGTTAATTGTAAGACGAAAATTACAGATATATTTCTGCCAAATAAGAAGTAAAAAAGATGTTATGAAACCTTAAGGCATATAATTAGATATAAAATGTATTTAAAAAAAAATCGACGATTATGTTCAACTTGTTTCTCACAAACTGTTTTTCAAGCGTTTAAACTATATTGGATGGAGTGATTCCGTCGCTATATATTGTTTGCAATAAATAATCCCTTGTAAATATATTCAAACAGTTTAAAGCTGACTGTATAATTTAAATCTTGCAAATTTTGTTTATATTTACGTGTCAATAATTATCACGCAATCATTGATCGAGGTCAATAATTATACGGAATCATTCAATCACGTTCTAAGAAGGCATAAAAAGGCGAAGGTACGATGAATTTCCTTCACGATTAAGGATTCTAACGAATCCTGCGGGGGGTCGCAATTATCACGTGGTCATTGCGAAAGGATGTTATCGGGAGTGGAAACTCAGCGAGACAGTGGCAGAGGGTCTGCTCTCTATACGGAAAGGACAGAACAGAGATAACTAGAGAAAGATAGACAAAGACAGTTTGGCAGAGAGAGAATCATGGAGATAGTCATAGAGGGGAGACAGAGAGAGAGAGAGAGAGAGAGAAAGAGAGAGAGAGAGAGAGAGAGTAAGAGATAGAATCCGCTCGACCCCTCGGTTCAGGCCGCTTTGTCTGTAAGTGTAATTAGTCCAGGGTGGGGTTCCTGGGAGTCGAGGCTCGGGGGTATAAGGGAGGGTAAAAGAAGGGGGGTGCAGCGGAGGCAACGGGGTGGTTCATCCTGGCTTCCCTCGCCCCGTCGCCGTGCCCCACCACCGCCTTATTTATATGCAAATGAGCTTCATTTCGCGATATTAATGTTCCACCCGAGTCGGCCTGCCTCGGCGCGAAAGGGTGCGAGGATACGCGGAAAAGGGTTCGTCCTCTTGCTTCGTATGTGTTTACGACCGTTTCGTCTGTATGGACAGCAGTCGAGTCAAAATGTTAAAAATTGCGACGACCTCAATGGCCGAATAGATGATGTTACATTTCGTCTTTTAATAGGACTGCGATGACACGGCGTAAACTAATTATATAAATTAGAGCACGGAGTTATAAATATGAGAAAGAACAGCGAGTTAATCGAAAGAATTTTGAAAAAGAGGTGTATTTCTAACGTTTCACTTTATACTTATTCCGAGACAAATCGAGAGCAGTGGTGACTGTCATCGCGACTGCAAGAAATCCGCCTTACGGTTACCTCCTCGGGCGTGCTGCGCGATTAATCGCTATAACACGATGACTTGTCAGCCTTCCCAGGCGGATCGAAAATTTCCAACGGCACGCCGCGCCGGCATAGTCCCAAGTCGCGGCACTTACATGGCGCGTAGGTAGTACAGATAATGACCGATTTATCGTAACGAGTGGAGCGTGGCGGCGGGTAGACAGACCCCCATCAAGGCCCCACCGGGGTAAATTAACAACAGACAAGCCACTTGAAACATTACCGAGGCTTCCTTGCGAAGCAAGCTGGGGGTGGGCTCGCGCTGTTGCCTTACTCAACATAAATTAGGGCCGATAGAAAGGGTAGATTGCAGAATGTTGAGTGTATAACGACCGGCGCGCACTGCCGGTAACAGTGTCTCGAGCATCCGCGCGTCGCGTCTTACTCCTGCGGCGCACGCGAGCCCGAAAAATTTTCGCCGCTGCACGCCACCGGGATTTTACACGCTCATGCACAAGGAGATTCGAGTGCCAATATCGAGTCCCGCGAGGTCCCACGGTTTAATCGATACGAGATGTGTTAAAATATCGTTTATGATGTGATTAAATTATAATTTATTAAAATGTAGTAATTTTTTAAAAAGATCTAGCTCTTGAAGTATACTACATACTTATCGAATAAATTTGAAGAGTGAGATTATGAGAGTTCATAAATGAATCGACGTAAATTTCCTTTGCTGAAGAAAAAAAATAGTTTAGTTTTATAAGATATATTCGCTAATGATCTTGCATCATCGATATTAAAATATATTTTTACGTAGCTTTATGTAATATTGAAGGGGAAAGTGATCGTTACGTTGAACGGTTTCTCCGGTAATGTTGCCTGAGTTTCCTTCGAAAAGCTTAATTACGGCGAGTCAGCGAAATAATTCGAAATAGGAGTAAACGTTTGTGTCGACGGTATTTGCATTTAATGGATATTAAAATGAATGACCATCGCTCATTACGAATGCCGCAGGGCGTCCGTAGTAAAATCGTGGGTAATGAAGTCGCGGGGGCGAATCTTACTTGTAAATGGATCCTTCATTATATCCAGATACAGTTCTTTGAGGAATGCGTTCTAACGACTGTTCGGACACGCTGCTAAGAAATTTATGAGAATTTCTCACCGCAATATTGAAAATGCGGCGTAATCGCCTCTATAAAGACGTATCGCTGAATTATCTCGCGAATATGCAGTCCAGTCTTGATGAGATGTTATACATTTGAATTAAGTTCATTTACGCAACTACAAAATCGAGACTGGCTGTCTAGACGACGAAACGTTAAGAGAGAAGAATAATGTTCTCGAATATATTTTATATTGACACGCAAGTAATATGCAAAATTTTACACATCTCTCAGTTTTTCCACCTTTTTGACCCGCAGTACAAGCAGCTCGAGCAATCTATTTCGGGTATTCTTCACGGCGGGGCATCTTAATGTGCACGAGTCGTAAACCACGCGGACGTGGTGTAAATCTATTCGTACCGTCGTTGTTTAGCTCGGTCTGTGCCCTAAGAGAGGGCGGTCGGTCGAAGCAGAAAGAGAGGGAGGACGGGGACAACGCCGGGGGGTGGTGGTTGAGTGAGAGAATCGGAGGTGGGTCGACCGATGCATGAATATACATGACCTTACCACCAACCCTTACACCGCAACGGGGCTCTGCTTACATTATTGTATATCTAATTCCGCGGGTGGTTCTCAAAATTTGCCGGAGGCCGCGGCAACGACAGCGCGCCGCGACGGTTGCCTACGTCCGGCTGAGAATCACTGCCGGCTCACGACATTATGCAGGCAGTCTACATATTATACATTCGGACTGGGATTCAATTAAGTTTGGTTAGACCAAGTCCCGCGGCCCTCTCCCGCATCCGGTCTGTATTTCCTTTCTCCGACTCACGCCTGCAGAGGTGTTCCGAATAGCGCGCATTTTTGGTACAGCCGATATTGTCGTAGAGTAAGATTTTCGCCGAGATTCTTGTCCAACATTGTATTTAATCTCGAAGATTACAAACACATAATTGCTCACCCGTTTTCACAAAAAAAAATCAATTATATTCATTAAATGATAAAATGCAAAATTATTGATTTTTCCTAGATATATGACAAGTACGCGCTATAAGAAATCTAAGCAGATATCCATTAGAAAATAGCGTAGCATCTAGCAATAAAGTCGCACCGTGTTGCTTCTGTGTCTCTTGAATTTCTCAATTGCAATAAAATCGAGGAATTCGACACTGGCGGGAAATTCAGCGGAATCGCGACGGAGGTCGAATTACAACCTAATTCGCCGAAACTATGATTATCCATCAGCCGACTGAGCCGACTCAATCATAGCCGAGTCGGTCCTCGCGACACAAGCAACAAGAGCGTTTGACATTTGGCGGGCGTAACCAACCGTGGCAATAAGGTTAATTGAAATACGTCAAGTATAACGCGTATAGCGCTGAGAATACTTGTACGAGTCGATCGTCGGTGCGCCCGGCTCAAACACGCACACGCTCGTGACACACTTCGATATATACTACTGGATGGGTAATTAGCGGGACCACGTGGTGCAGTCACGATACGAAGAGACGCACGGGCGAGAGCGCCGGCAAGTGCGTGAGCGCTCGTCGAAAAGGATGACGGATAGGTCGTTGGGGGTGGAGATCACGTAAGGGCGGATCAGGATGAGGGGGGAGGGGGGGCTTGGAGGGTGGCTGGCGCGCAGCGGGAAGGAAAGCGAAGGGACGCTATAATAATGACGGAAAATTGCGCGTTTCCATGTTACGCGGCGCAGATCGTCAGCACTTAATTCAATTCGATTGCGATACAGTTCAATAATTCGATTAATTAAAAAATATCACAGAGCCGCTCAGTCGGCTCGATCGGCTGCCTTCCGCTTCGCGAGAGGCGCAAGGTCTCCGAACGGGCGCCCCCCTTTGAGCGCCTCTGGTTAAGAGGGCCGGTAACATCGATGGCGCAGAGCTCAGCTAATAGCTGAAACGCTCCCCTCGATGTTGCCGCATCATCTGTAATTATTTGATTATGAGTATCGAACGCGCTCGGCATTCCCGAAAATCCTCCCCAACGAACTGCGTTCATTTCAACGATTTTTTGCCGTTCAATTGTATGCAAATCAACAACCCTTCACCTGTATCTTCAAATGTATAGCGTAGACGCGACGTGTACTTGACTCGTAAAAAAATCTTATTAATTATATTAATACTATAATAAGCCGTACTAATTAAATTAATGGAAAACTTGTGCTTCCCACAGATCGTTCAGTGGTAAAAAAAAAATAAGAATGATAAAAAATGTTTACGATTGCCACGATAGTAACTTCATGGAAAAGAGAAGACAATTATTTATTGACGTACGAACGCGAAATAAAACCGGAGAATTAAGATTTTTAATTATTGATAAGATCGATTTTAAAAGTGGCGATACGCGCAACAGTCAATATTTGAGAATATATCCCGACATACCATTGCTATATCAATGTTTAATTAAAAACAAATGTTGCGGTGACGTCTATCTGCGGATTACTTTCTATTAGTTAATTAATTACGCCATATCGATATCTCTCCCGCTATTTCATTAATATGAGGATAACGACATAATAATGCGACTGCCACGTCACGCGATGCCCCGCGACGGTTTTCCGGAAATTCGAAAACATATAGGTAACCGCACGTTAGAGATTCGCCATACTTAAAAATAGCTGACGACGACGACGACGCGAAGCGCCGCGCCGCCGCGCCGAGGAGCATTCGGGAATGTTATAATCCCGGCGCAGTGTCATAATGATAATAACAACGCGTTAATTAAACTCGCTGATTTATGCGCCTTTCATATTGTAATTGCTCACCGAACTCGAGTCGAGACGCGGAAAGCGAGCGCGCAGCTACGGTCTCGGGCGATCTCTCGCTCGAAGAGCTGAGATAATGCGAACGAATTAATGAGTCAAGGCGCAATTAATATCGACCACTCGCGCTCGCCGTGCTAACGGCAAAACCTCAACGTTATCTTTATCCTCGCGCCGCCGCTAGAAAGAAAAGACGCGGGGAGACGGAAAGATGAGCGGAGATTTTCGTAATTTTTTCCACGTTATAATCGTAATAGCGCGCGAGAGGAAACGTTCGCTAAGCTCCTGGTATAAAGTGCGAGAGTTTCGCTCGCGTAGATTGCGTATTCTCCTTTCGCTGCCCAATTCAGCTCAAGAGTCTCGAATACAATTTGTTACGATTTAACGTCGGCCGCGGGGGGGAGGGGAGGGAGGGAAGGAGGAAAAGCGGGCGGACGCAAATCGCTTATTTACACCGTGAACGGTGTAATACGCACGCGCTGGAGGCCATATTTAGTTTACCAACCCGTGGGTATAATGTCTTTTTAGGTACGTTAATTAACAGTATTCATTTTGCACAAAGGTTTCTAATTACGCACTGTACGGAGCCATAGACTTAGTACCGCCTCCGCCATGGAAATGTTATGTCCTTCCGCGAGGTCTGGAGTTTACGACGTTGACGTCAGCGAAGTGCAACGGGTACGAGACCGAGCACTTTCAGGCTTGATTTTCGGCCGGGGGGGTTTCGCCATCGGCATCGGCATCGACCCTTAGCCGAGAGACGTCCTCTTCCGACGTCCGCAAGATTCGACGCCGCTAGTCGCGGCCCGCGGCCGAGAACCCGGCGACGGTCGGCCGCCACCATTGCGGGTCAATACTTGTCCAGCCGCTTCAGTTAGCAGTCGCATTAATTAATTATAATTAAGTTTTAGTTGACGCGGCCGTGGAGCGCGGAGCGGAGCGGAGCGGGGTAAGCAAGGCAGGTAGCTACGCGACTCGCATTTTGAGCATTACCGATATTATGCAGATTTCACCCCCTTTCGCCGCCTGGGTGTACCTCCCGCCCTCCCTCCCTCCCTCCCACCACCCTAGCTCTCTCCCCGTTTCTGCCACTGCCTCTCCTTCACCTTACAACACTTCACCCCAACCCCATCGCGCACCCCCCGCCGCCGCCGCTCCGACCGTCCTCACCCTTCAAGACACGCTCGCTTCTCGTGCCACTTGCCAAGCGAGTCGGAGAATGAATTATTTACTTATTTACGGTACGGAACTAGCGAGCGGCTCGTTACTTACCTATAGACAGTCGAATTAAAGCGCCAAGGTTGAAATCGCACGTCGGCCCCCGTGGAGTGGAGGGTCGATGGAGAGTCGTTTATACACGATGCGCTCTCGTAGTTTTCTCGTAACACATCTTGACGCGACATTTCGAAAAGCGTCCATTAGTGATTAAATATCGCCCTCATAACGCTTGGTTCTGAAGTGCGCTTCGTATCTGCAGGTATACGGTGAAAACGCTTTGAGCGCAGACGCTTCGATGAACTTTCTTTCGTAGAGAAAATTTTCGTGACCAGTCGAGTGCGGAAGAGCGCGGAATAGGACGCGCCCTACGGCCACGGCTTCCGCCTTTCGCGAATGGTTTTGGCAAGGGGTTGCTGAAACGACGTCAGGCGTAGTCTCGAGCGGCGGCAACTGCACGTCGCCGTAAGAAGCTGTTAATCTTCGGTAATAAACTGTATTTTCATTATAATACGGCATGAATATGCAACGGCGATAATGGCCTTAATATCCCGGCATGCATCTTCCTGTGCTTTACGAGCTGAGCCTCCTCTGCCGGAATTTGAGGCGTACTCACAGTGGATTTTGCGACGACGTTACTGCCGCGCCGCTACTGCCGTCGCTCTCAAGAAGATCTCCTCTTGAGCACAACGCGCGCATTCGCGACTTCCTTCTCGAGGCCGCAGACGAAACGTATCATCATTTCGTCATCTATTCGTATTACGATTGTCTAGGATAATGCGTGATCGCGCAATGAGCAGTTTCATTCCATATTATTTAAAACCATTTTGTAGCGCACGTTTTTTTGTACACTCATCTATATTACGCATTTAAAACTTAATTTATATATATATATATATATATATATATATATATAAATTAAGTTTTAAATGCGTAATATATATATATAGAATTAGATTTAGAATTAGAAAAGTAGAAATCCAAAACGTTAACATTGAGGATTGGTTACATTTGCGCAAAACTAATTTTCTACCTATCAATATAGAAATAAAGGACTACGCTCGATCGAGAATCCGAGCTTGTAATGGGCGCGATACGTTACGCATCGCCGTTAATGCGAGCCGACTTAATGTAAGCAGCGAGCGAAGGAATAATAGTGGCCTAGCCTACGGACATTCATTTATCTTAGTTTATTGCCAGCTGCGAGGAAACAAACACCGCTAGAATACGCAACGACGCGCCATTAACCCCTCGGTCGGCTTTGCCAACCTGAGCTTAACGTTGTGTCGTGCACTTTTGCCCCGTACCGAGTTCGCTTTCACATTCGATGACGACTGAAACGATACATCGTCGTTAACATTTACTTCTCATGCCGTTGCCACTTGCAATCGGGAGCCGCGCGATATCCTGATTGTTTTAATCCTTCCGAGTGAACGGGACAGCGAACGAGACCAAACATTTACTTTCGTTATTCGTATTCATCTGAACAAAATGAATCGAACTTAAAAGAGCTATCTCGGCTATAGTTTGCGCAGGATACAGCAAACATAAGCCCGATTGCACTGATAGTCGTTTACACGAATCATATCGGGATTTGAATAGAATAGTTTGATACGTAAGGGAAAGATATCTCTTTCATCACTTTGTCTGCAAGTGCCACATTATTTTAGTCTATTAAAAAATTACTTCACAAATTTTTACCTTTAATCATACTGACTTTGTAATATCGATTTAGGCCTCGGCGCTCTTTATTCTCTCTTTCCTTCAAAATTTATTTTCCATAACTCTCCTTCGCTTTATCTATCTCTTTCATACTATTCCATTACTTAGTAACTATTTTTCTAATTCCGCATTTAAATTGACGCAAGACTTCTATGTTCTAATCTAATTTCTTCATTGCTTCTCTTATGTCCTTTCATTTATCTCGCTATTTAAATTTAGATTCGCACACCTTACAAGGCATATGTCTTTATTTTGATAAGAGTCCTGTCGTTATAATGAAGAAGATACGGAGACTATAAGAAGGGGAAGAGATTCCGTAGGATAATTCCGGCGGAAAACCGAGACGAAATCGGATACCGATCGACCAAACTGCGCGTAATTAGCGTAGCGCGGACCGAGCGCTGTTTTCTAGTGAAACAAATTAGACCGTTGTGTCGCACGAACGAATAAATTTAGAGAATGTTTCGCACCGAACGCAAAAAACAAAAAAAGGGTAGGCGGGCGCGAGCGAGAGTAGGTGGATACTGGAGGAAAAAAATTCGAGAGGGTAAAAATGTTTCTGGCATGGTGTATAATGGACGCATTGCGCGCGAATATAATGAGATTTTACAGTGCAATTCACATAAAGCATCGGAAACAACAAAAGGCTGGGGGTGGAGGGGAGGAGCGCGATAAAAATGCCTGCGCCTAAACACATTATTTCTACCCCATCCTCGCGCACGCATTCACCACGCGACGCTCCCGATCTCCGACCGTCGACTCTCGCCGCCCCATTATCATTCCCGGACTATTTTTCACCATTTCGAAACCTCGTATTATGCAAAAATTACGACGCATGAATGAAGAATATCGATACGTCATTCAGAATTGTCTCGATGTGAGTAGTTAATCAAATCTCGATGTAAACCACATTGATGTCGCCCTGAACTTGATCGCTCCAGTTATTGGCGTTGAAACTTGCGAAGTACCGTAATCTTATGTACTACCTGTTTCTATCTATTTTTCTTCGTTGAAACATTTCCGGTCCTTCGACCCTGAATAGCCTTTGAGCGTTGTCAAATGCCAGCGGTGGCTTGAAAGCGAGCAAACAAACTGAACGAGGAAAGAAGAGAGAGAGAGATGGTGAAAGAAAATTGAACAGGGAGAGAAAGAGCGAGAGGAAGCAAGGGTACGATAGAGGCAATCGCGACAGGGAGCGAGCGAGGGTGGCGGAAGGAGACAAAAAAATTGGAGGGTGCGTTTCGTCGCGCCGATAAATTTTGAATGCACCTACCGCCGCGCCGCGCCGTCGGGAGAATTAGTAGCCTGTTGGTAATGATCAAAAAAAATTATAAACAAAAGATTCCACGGATGGCGAGCCTTTTTCGTGGATCAGCGAGGCAAGCGGATCGCTTGCGAAAAGCTTTGACGGTTCCCGACCTGGCCGACATGGCTCTCTCATTGCCGGCCAAACCTACGACGCTATATTTAAAAATCGGCGCGCTCTCCCGGAAACTTTCACTACAAAGGGAAGGGGCCAACCGTTTACATCGGGTTTATTAAAATCGTGCGCTCGCGGATGAACCAAGCGGACGTATATCGGAGTCCAGGTCTGGCCACTTGGATTCGATTTCTCGCTCAAATTTTTGTTCACAGGGTGAAACCGTAGGTCCTTCAGTCGTCCCAAATTTTGGCCAAAATGTTTCGATGTTTATTCGCATAAGTAATATACGCGCGGGCAACGCTTTTTGTCTTTTCCCCATCGTGTATCACCAGTGGATTCGCTCGACCACGTTGACGCGGCGAATTCGTCAATATCATTTATTACGAAGGGGAACAATGCGCCACCACCAATTCGCGTGCCTGATGCATCATAAAGGATCGCAGCAACAGTGGCAACCGTCCGTGCGCGCGACTCAACACTTTCGAGCGGTTGTGCAATAATGGGCCTGCTCTTTAATAATGCGAGCGTTACGAGAATTCGTAATCAAACCAGATGGCACACAGAGACGCGGCGTCAACTCCGGCCAGGCGTGGATGGCGCGTAGCCGGAGCGCGGATGCGAAAAAGAGAAGGGAAAAAAATAATACGCTATCGTATTGATGGAATCATTGATATAACGGGCAGTCTCGCGTTATACAAGCGCCGGTTTTAAACGCGAGTTCCGCTGATGCGAGTCGTGCGTCCGCCCTGACGCGAGTGTGAGCTGACATCACACGCTCTATAGGGAGATTCATTATTTTTAATTAAACAAAATAATAATACGCTTATTAATTGATTAATTAAACATCACGTATGCATTACGCTCCTCCATCAATGGCATCGTCATTTAATCCACCCCTCGAGCCTTTGGATGCCGGCTGCTTGTTAAGCTGACTTCTACCCCCGCAGTTTTATTAGCCTGCATCGATACGGAGTGAACGAGGAAAGAAACGAAAAACTCGATGAACGACTCGAAATAATTAGGTATATATGTTATAACAAGCTCATCCAATTTCTTCGCTCCTTATTCTTCATTTGCGCTACTTCTCCTAACAATCACAACTAATTAAATACAGTACACGGATATAAGTGTTCTATGCAATATACGATCTGCCTGAGCGTTTATTCTGTCTATTTTCCGTCTCACTCAGTGTAAGGGAAACGTTTCACTCGTGAGCAAAAACTCGGACAGACCTGGATTGTAATTGTAGTCACCTTCGCGTCCTTCGCGTATCCAAGCATTGTATCGTACTCAAGAAAAATCACGGTGCCAAAACCAACGCAGCAGTTCTTTAACGTAAATGCGCATAATGCAGTCTCACAGCGAGCGGACGCGCGTAAGCGCGACACGCGCGAAGTACATAAACTTCCTGGCGCAAAAGCGAGGCTAGAAAACCGTGCAAGTTGCGGTGGCGAATGCGATATAAAACGCCTTTGTCTTGCAAAAACCCGCAGACGTATATCATGCGAGCCCAGGCCACGGGCATTGTTTTACTCTCGCATAATTACTGCGAGTCACGTTTTAAAGTTGAATTTCACCTAAATAAAGCTTAATATTATTATCGCGGGCGCAACCGAGGCGCTGCTGCCATTATGAACCAGTTACACTCTCAAATATCGTTATACCGCATGATCGTTTTCGCGATATTAAGTGCGGTGCCGGGTTTTTCCAGTGTTTTTCGTGCGGTGTCGACCGCGACCGGCGTTAATTAGATGCAAGGTGTGGACGTACCTTGCCCCAGGCTACCACGTGCTTTTGACGTTAACTTCATGATGCCTTTGCTCGTTAACGACGATGATATATATGTTGGAACCGTTTAAAACTCCGCTGAAACGTCGCACGCTCTCTCTAAAACGCGGTTCGAAAATATTTCGGACTTACAACGAGAAATTTAACGAGCGATTTTATCGCACCCCTCCGGGAAGATCTTCTTAACATCAAGGTAAAAAAATACAGTGAAATATATTAACGTGTTATTATATTTTTAGAATTGGATGGATTCCGTTATTCCGTTATTCACGCATGTTTCTTCTTATTTACACTAACATTTGTAATTTTTGTTCATGGAAATGTCTTTCGATTGCTGATGGAATTAATCTTTGACTTTAAAGTCCTGAGAAATATAACAATTTTTCATCGTATCCGAAACTGGTCGCAGGACTATCGACAAAAATCCCCGGCCGTGGAGGAATCACGGCGGAAAAATGACACTATTCTCCGGCTTGTAAAATAAATCCGCGAACATTTAAAAATCCATCCGCCGCATATTTCCATGAGTATCACGAAGCGGCGCTGGCACACTCAATTTCCCTTTCCTTGTGTTCGATACATTTCGCTTTCCCGCAGGAGGCGACGTATTCGTACGTCACGCTCGAAATAAACGTCAGTTATCGACAATGATCCAGCGTGTGTGGACTCGCTTCTACGTGCCATTTCACGTCATCGCCCTGCATAACGCATGATAGCGCCGTAATTCTGCGTTATGCATTTACCGCGCGCGCGGAGCGCGGTCGAAAATAAAAAATAAAAAAAGAGAGAGAGAAAAAGAAAAAAAAATGAGAAAATTAGACACCGCTCGGTTCGTAGACACAGTCGCGGCAAATTTGTTTATCGGCGTGCGAGAGCGCCGGGACATTAATACACGGGGCGTCACGGCGATAACCATTCTCAATATCCATAATTATTATCAGCGGCGGGCGATGTTGGCAGCTACGGCGCACCACGTGACTCGTTTCCGTCGAAATAAAATGACAACGTTCATTTGCAAATGCGCGAAAGTGCATTATTTTTATTGGGTTTGTTAGTAGCCGTTTCTGTCGATGTGCACCCCGTCTACTCGTTTACGCGGGTTTGTGTGTGAGTGTGTGTGTGTGTGTGCGCGCGCGTCGGCTTCGTCGGGCGATGGAATGTATGGTGTGGACCGACCAAAGAGGGGTTGGCGATGGGATTCACCGGGGGGAATACGGGCGTCGATGGATCCCTTTTTTTCGACGCGTCGATATCTGGCAACGATATACGATCGATTCGCGGTGTCTCGGAAACTCGAATTTCAACAAGAAGAACCTTTTATTGGTCGAATCCGCTGTGTTTCGTCGAAAATTTGTTCGCGACTGCTGTTGAACGCGATGAAGAACGCCGGGATGCATCACAAAAATAAACGAAAACGTTGTTACAAAAAATATGTTTGGCAAATAATCCGAGATAAAGTTACGAATATACGTGACGTTAATTGACTTGGGAATATAAATATCGCATATAATTTTGCAGTAACGCAATATTTACCGATATAATAATTACGGATAATAAGTAACAATTTCCGCTTCTCGTAACGGCAAATAAAACATTCATCCCGTACGCCCCCTCTATTATTTTTCGCCATCCTCGCCGTTCAAATCGCTAATTGAACTCGTCTCGTTACAACTTTCTCGCGGCACAATCCAATAATGCAACATCCATTTCTGTAACGCTAATCACAGCAATTTCGCCCGGCAATGGGCGTCGTATCTAACGTTCTTCAATGTAATTAAAAATTCGTGCAGTCCCCAGATTCTCCATCAATCCCCAGATCGCGAGCACAGATAACACATAAAAAGAAAAATCGAAGAAGGAAATAAATCAATATAGAAACATTGATATATTTATTTTAAAACCTCGATCCTCTGCGCTTTTTTTTAAAGCTAAACTGTCTGGAAATCTGAATGATACTACTTGTCAAAGATGTATGCACAAAGGAAGCGTCTTCTCAACAGATATAGATTCACCGATAGAATCGATGCGATAGAAGCGATGATATGGTAGGCGAGGAAATACATGAGAAGAACGCGAAAAAAGATACCAGTGGCAAACTGGAAATCGGCGTTGCCGACCACTTTTCGACCGCGGTATGCAAATCGGGCACGCGGTAACGCGCCGACGATTATACCCGGCACGCGTGCAACCAAACCGTCGTCGGTGGAAAAAAGAGTTGCAAGAAGACAAAAAGTACGGGAGGCATATGGAGGGGTTGCCGCGGCGCGGCCGCGGCGGCGGCGGCGGCGGCGGTAGTGGACTGCGGTAGTGGAAAAAAAGTCGCGGACGGCGAATGCTGTAAAAATCCGGGGTGGTCCCACCAATCGGACGCATTGTGTCCACCCGGCGAACAATACCGTCGCTGCTCGAGCGACTGATGCATTTTCACGCGAATTGGGCGGTATTGTTGGATTTTTCAAATTGTATTTTTAGCCGGTGCCGGTGTCGACGCGAGGACAAAAATTGCCTGTCGTCGGGCGCGTTCTTCGCGTACCTACACCGCCCCTTCATCGCCCTTTTCGTTCTACAGCCCTTCGGCTCTTTTTTCGAGCGTGCGCGGCGGCTGCGGGTCGCCGCCTGCGGCCGTTGTGGATAAAGCAATGCTCTTCCCGAAGAGCGCGAAATGCAACTCTCAATGCTGCGGGCGATCGACGATCGTACGTTGTACGCTTGCGGTAAGAAGAAGACATGCGGGAATTGGATAAAAAACAAGAAGACGATCTTCAACAATATTATAGGTGTAATATTTCTTTTAGTTGTGCGTGGTTTCTCCGGATACATAGTTTATTTTGCGGTTAGCTATGTATAGACATGGTCGCGCACACGTGCGCTCATGTTGCGAGTTTTTTCACAGGTACAATTATCATAAAGCGTGGCAATTTGAGGCGCTAATTAATGTGTAACTTGGTGCACATTAACTTGGCACACGATAAAAGAGACGGTAAAAGAAAAATAATATTTGACACGTGATTCGTAATGTACTGTATTAGTCATATTCGCCGACAGATTATATAGAGCTCGTGTAACTTGAAAAGGTGCGATCAAGGAGTTTTGCGGTGAATGCAGCCGTCCAAATGCTTGAGCGATTTCGCGAAAGGGAGGTGCCCCCCCGCTCGACAAGGAAAGTACCGCTTGTCTGGTTGAGTGACAATCAAAGGCTACAACAGTGCGCACCCTCGTTCCTCGATACAAGGAGCTGAGGTACAGTCGCTTGTCTGCAGCGGGCATTCCTAGTACAGTAATCTTATTAAATTTACATATTAATCAACGGATTTTAATTATCCCCAACCCCCGCTGAGCCTCGGCGAAGGAAAGGGAGAGCCGAGAGCGGAGGAGAAGAACGACGATAGAGGAGAGACGATGCAAGACGAAGAGAGACCGAGACAACGGATGGAACGAGGTAGATCGGCAAAGTGTGGTCGAGCGAGAGAGACGAATATAGTCATAGGGGAGAGAATGAAAGAGAAGAGAGAGAGAGAGAGGAACGGAGATAGGGCGAGGGAGATAGAGAAAGAAGAAGAGAGAGAGAGAGAGGGAAAGAGAGAGAGAGCTCCACCCTTGCGCGGCGGTGGCGGTAGCGGTGGCGGAGACCGAGCCAGCTCTCGTAATTTACATTAATCCAATAATTGCATGGAGGTTTCCTAATTAGAAATTCAAATGAGGTGGTGGCAGGCAGGCACAGGCGGGCAGAGCTACCAACTCAGCAGTGGGAGAACACCATCGCCACCGAGCAAAGTCCGTGCACATCGGGCGATCGTACGTCGACTGGCCCTGGCCTAACACGAGTCCGAGTAATGCCAGAGTGGGCGTCAAAAGCTACCAGAATCCTCGAAATTTGGACCGTCGTGTGCTCGTGTAACCTATACCTATATCCAGCTACGGTCACACATCAAATACCAAGCTTGCTGAAGCAAGCGCAACCACCATTGCTATCTATCCTTGGCCGGGGAGAGAAGTAATATCTCTGCGGAAACTTAATTTAATACGTATACGTTTCGTCACTTTTCATTTTCTGCCGCGCGAGAATGTTTCATCTGGACGTAACATTAATATTGCTTTGTCTTTTAAATATAATTAAATTCAGGTATTAATATTTAAATATTAAGTGCAAAAAGAGCAGGGATGCGTGATTGTTTGATTGCGATTATATAAAATGCAATTATATAAAACTGATAAATGCTTAATGATATTTATTATAGAAGTAATGTGACGCAATTATTACTTCGAAAGAATTTAAAACGGACCCACTCGCGAAGATTCAAGCCGATCATCGAACGCAAGAGCAATTTCAGCGTAATATAACGTTGTCCATTGATACATCCCGGTGCGTGTGGTCCTTTTGTTGTCCCCGGAGCGGAGGGTTCCCTCGGCAAACGTAACACGTCCCTAATATCGTCACAGGTCCGTCCCTCAGTCGTCACCCAGGGCATATCGTGGCACACGGTCGAACTCTGATAGTCCCAACGTGCTCGATTAACGAAGGTGTCAACCGATGAAGCGACGCGTATCATTTTCACGAGTTTGAGTCGCGGAAAAGTGCACGACTTTAGAAGAATTCTTCAAGGTGGGTATTCGCCGTGACAAATAAGGTTTTATCTGAAGAGAGCTTTTTCCATTCATTCCATTGATTTCAATCGCTTTCTGCGTCGATCGAAAGATTTCGTTCATAAATATGTACTAACTTGCTAAAAAAATTAATCCAAAGTTTTTAAGCATTCAAGATTATTAATCGCAAGATGACTGCAAATGTTGAATAATCAACTTTGAAAATTAAGTAATAAATAAAACTGTGATCGAATAATTTAATCCAGTTTCTATCTTTTGCTTAAAAATTATGAATTTAACATTGAATCAATCATATAATATATTAATTATCTCACTAGCCAGTTTTACTCAGTCCACCGCAACACTGTTCCATTCGGTAAAAGCATTTTCCATCCATACGACACTCGCTAGAATTTCAAGTCATTGACGAAATCGTCGACTATTCCCGTTGCAGCGGGTCAACCGAGTTTCGCCGAAGGAACTCCGCGTGCAATTATGATAATGGCGACCGTAGTCGAAGCACCTAACCCGGGCTAACTCCGTACGTTAGTTCTGGTAGTTCAGATATCGTCTGTGTTTAAACAGCTAGGCGGTGCTGCGGCAACCGTCGTCGCGAAAGGGGTGAGACCGAGGGGGTTAGCAGTAGTGGGGGCAGAGAGGGTGAATCTGGATGGCAGAGTATGAGGCTACGACGGCAAATCTACATAATATAACCAACTATTGTTCAAATAGACGGCGCTCCGCAGATTCAATTACCATTGTGATACAATTAATGTTGGGAATTTCATCAATTCGAGTGCCGGGCACGGCTCTTACATATGCATAGGGAGAATCGAACGTAGCGCAGATCTCGCAGTCGAAGAAAGTCGATGACAAATATTATACGAGCTGGTTGGTCCCTAATCAAGTCTAGCGATCCCTATGTCATTACGAATGTCGTGGACACTGTGGTGGTCAAAGGGGTGATTAACCTCGTTCTTCATACCGTACGCGGCAAATATGAAATATATTAAAGAATAACATATGTAGCATTAAAAAATAATTTTCTCATACGCTACTGTGTATTGACACGTAAAATGATCTAGACATTTTTTTAAATCTATCGTGCGGAAATCACGTTGATCATCTGATCACGCTTGCAGCTATCAGATGTGAGAACGAGAAAATATTAGTTAATAATTTTCACGGGACGTGCAACAATTTCGTTGCATCCGGAATGCAGAGTAACCGCGCGCGCGGACGGGCAGCGTATCGTCGCGTCACGTTAACCGCTGATATCGTTCGTCGAGTTAAGCGGTGTATCGGAAGCTTTCAGAGTTAAACGAGCCGGCGGCCGCCCAGCCGGTTGAATAAAGATCTGCCGTTGGCATGAGAGCCACTGGCTCGCGTGCGGCGATCCATATAAATTCTAATTCCGCAATCAGCGGCATCCAAGATAGTTCTAGGCCGATCCTAGCCCACTAATTCCAACTACCTACCCGCGCCCTACCTTCTTATATTTACCCGACAGTTCATAATAGCCATAATCAACGGTTATACCAATCCCACGATAATAATTACCGAACCTGAAACTTTCACCGGTGTGCACCAGCCACTGTGTGCGAGCCCGTGTGTCTCGTGCGGATAATACCCCGCACATGCGTTGCCGCCCTCGACCTCGGAGTGATTAAATTTCCTTTCTACACGGAGAAGAGATAGATCCGGACAGCGGGCCAAGAAAATCCTCGCGGGCGGCGGGATTCGGCCCACGTTTCTGATTTGGATCGGCCACGCACCGCGTTATACGCACGTCGGCAAAATGCGTGACCGCAAAGTATAGGTACAACTCGTAACAAGTCAGGGCAGGTGAGGGTCGTTAATAATATCACCGAGATAACGAGCTCGTAAATAAGCGCGCGAATATACGTATATATAGCACGGTCATGCATTCTCAACTTTCTCAAATTGGCTCCCGTTGTCGTCGGTCCGATCAAGATCAGCGCGATCGCGATCTCGACGTCGCCAACAATCTAATTTTCCTCCTTCCTCCGGCGGTATCGATCTTGAGACGATAATTAACTCGCGCATGCGTAAGATAAATTAAATAGCGATCTTGCCGGGATATCTGCAAAACATTGTCACGGATAATAACGATATGCCGGCCCGATCCCGCCGAATCGTTATTAAATTCGGCGATCGGCCACGATCCTATGATCAAATCAACGTAGAATACGTAAGTTGGCGGAATAATTCGCGCGCGCGGATACAGATCCCGATGGAGGGACCTTGAATTATCGAAAATAGGTTGGGTCGATCCGAGTCGAAGCCAG